>NC_134400.1:11291627-11543214 GCF_050003625.1 Haematobia irritans
TTCCATACATAATTGTATGTACCAATATATCATAATAAAATAAAATTACAATAATTTCCTAAATAGTTTGTGTTTTGTTCAAAATCAACATTGGCCCTTGAAATTTTAACCACCCTTTATTATAGTTCTCTTCTGACAAATCGAGATATTTATTTATAGAATTTATTGAATTCATTACAAAGTCGTCGAAGCGGATCGTTGTTTTCAAAGTTCGTTCGGAAGTATTCTATGTGAAGCTGTTCAAAGTTGCGGGTAGGTCTTAACGGTACATTGAACGATATACTGTTAAGAAGGAAATCAGATTTATATCTTCCGTTAATTACATCAACCGTAATACAGACATTCAGCATGGTACGTATAATTTTCAGTGTAGGTAATTTGACAAGTGATAGTCTTTCCTTGTAAGACGGCAAGGTTTGAGGTGCCCAGTTATTCCGACGTAAATAAAACAATAAAAATTTCTTCTGTACAGATTCTATACGATTGCAATGAATTTGGTACCGTGGGTCCCAAATTACAAATGCATATTCCTTTTATTATTTTTATCTGTGTACAAGTTTTTTTTTTCAATCCCATCTCTTATCGCTAATATATTTTTGTTGGATTTAGTTTTCAATAACAAATCATTTTCCCGAACATTGATATGCCTTATTTCAAAGTTAATCTGCATCAGTCTTATTTGGAAATTCCATGAAAATGTATGGGTCTTCTATAGGCTTTATTTTTATACCCACCACCATAGAATGGTGATGGGGGTATAATAAGTTTGTCATTCCGTTTGTAACACATCGAAATATCGATTTCCGACTATATAAAGTATATATATTCTTGATCAGGGAGAAATTCTAAGACGATATAACGATGTCCGTCTGTCCGTCTGTCTGTCTGTCTGTCTGTTGTAATCACGCTACAGCCTTCAATAATGAAGCAATCGTGCTGAAATTTTGAACAAACTCGTCTTTTGTCCGCAGGCAGGTCAAGTTCGAAGATGGGCTATATCGGTCCAGGTTTTTATATAGTCCCCATATAAACCGACCTCCCGATTTGGGGTCTTGGGCTTATAGAAATCGTAGTTTTTATCCAATTTGCCTGAAATTTGAAATCTAGAGGTATTTTATGACCATAAAGAGGTGTGCCAAAAATGGTGAGTATCGGTCCATGTTTTGGTATAGCCCCCATATAGACCGATCTCCCGATTTTACTTCTTGGGCTTATAGAAACCGCAGTTTTTATTCAATTTACTTGAAATTGGAAATCTAGAGGTATTGTAGGACCACTAATACGTGTGCCAAAAATTGTGAGTATCGGTCCATGTTTTGGTATGGTCCCCATATAAAACGACCTCCCGATTTGGGGTCTTGGGCTTATAGAAACCGTAGTTTCTATCCAATTTGTCTGAAATTGGATATCTAGAGGTATTTTAGGACCATAAGAGGTGTGCCGAAAATGGTGAGTATCGGTCCATATTTTGGTATAGCCCCCATATAGACCGATTTTACTTCTTGGGCTTCTAGAATCCGAAGTTTTTATCCTATTTGCCTGAAATTGGAATTCTAGAGGTATTTTCGGGTCATAAAGAGGTGTGCCGAAAACGGTGAGTATCGGTCCATATTTTAGTATAGCCCCCATAAGAACGATCTCCCGATTTAACTCCTTGAGTTTCTAGAGACCGTAGTTTTTATCAGATTTGCCTGAATTTGTAAATATTCTGATATTTTAGGCTCACAAAAACGTGTATCGGATTAAGTTTTTATCGGTCCATTTGATAATGCCTCCATATAGACCGACTTCACTTCTTGACGGTGTAGAAGGCGCACTGATCATGAAAATTGCTTGAAACTCAATGTAAAATTTCCAGATTTTACTTCCACAGATTTAAGATTTCAAATTATGACGTTATTTTATAATTTTCTTGCACACTTACAAGAGATGTTAATGATTCCTCTAAAACCCAAACAAAAATGGTTCTTATAAATCCAGAATCTGATATAGTCCTCATAGGTGAAATCTTTAAATTTATCTTCGGGAAGTGTCCTCAAGTCGTCAAGCCCTCCTGAAATTTCAAAGGAAACCCTAATATTTGGTTCATGGTGGTGGGTATTTAAGATTCGGCCCGGCCGAACTTAGTGCTGTATATACTTGTTTATTATTTTATTATTGTACAATCCCCAAAATCCAACTAGGCTTAAAGTTCTAAAGGATTTGACAACGAAAAATCAAAACTTAAACTTCCACAAAAAACATTAAAATATCACATAGAGATTACACCAAACATTTACAAATGGAAAATAGAAGAGTTTGTAATTTAAAATGCATAAAATCATTTGCACAAAATCTCTGCAATGAGAGGACAATAAGAGCAACAGGATTTCCATAGCTTTTGAAAGGCAAAAGGATTAGAGTAAAATGTAAACGATATGCCACAATTTATGTTAAGGATAATCAACACAGGCCATATTGAATGGTCGTCAGATACACAAGATTTGTAGTTGGGCCACATATATATATATACACATAAATGCAATTCTATAAATTGGGAGCAAGATAAGACAGGTTAAAATTTGAAACAATAAACTTTAAATCAAATGAATTCGAAATGCTACAAATATTGTTTTTTTTTTCTTTTGGATTTTTTGATGGGAATTTTGTGAATTTTATACAACACAAGTATATACGGCCGTAAGTTCGGCCAGGCCGTATCTTATGTACCCTCCACCATGGATTGCGTAGAAACTTCTACGAAAGACTGTCATCCACAATCGAATTACTTGGGTTGTGGTATCTTAAAACTTCTTAACATCGTTTTCTAAATTGTGAGTTAGTCCATACGTGGTAGAGAGCCAGAATTGAGATATGGGGGTCGCTTATATGGGGGCTATATACAATTATGAACTTGATATGGACCAACTTTTGAGTGATTGGGGATCGATTTATCTGAGGGCTATATATAACTATAGACCGATATGGACCTAGTTAGGCATGGTTGTTAACGGCCATATACTAGCACAATATACCAAATTTCAACTGACTCGGATGAAATTTGCTCCTCCACGTGGCTCCAAACCAAATATCGGGATCAGTTTATATGGGGCCTATATATGATTATGGACTGATATCGACCACTTTTGGCATGGCTGTTAAATATCATATACTACCACCACGTACCAAGTTTCAACCAGATCGGATGAATTTTGCTTCTCCAAAAGGCACCGGAGGTCAAATCTGAGGATCGGTTTATATGGGGGCTATATATAATTATGGACTGATATGAACCAATTCCTGCATGGTTGTTGGATACCATATACTAACATCACGTACCAAATTTCAACCGAATCGGATGAATTTTTGTCTTCCACGAGGCTCCGAAGAACAAATCTGGGGATCGGTTTATATGGGGGCTATATATAATTATGGACCGATAAGGACCAATTTTTGCATGATCATTAGAGACCATATACTAACACTATGTACCAAATTTCAGCTGTATCGGATGAAATTTGCTTCTCTTAGAGGCTCCGCAAGCCAAATCGGGGGATCGGTTTATATGGGGGCTATATATAATTATTGACCGACGTAGACCAATTTTTTCATGGTTGTTAGAGACAATATATCAACACCATGTACCAAATTTCAGCAGGATCGGAAGAAATTTGCTTCTCTTAGAGGCTCCGCAAGCGAAATCGGAGGATCGGTTTATATGGGGGCTATATATAATTATTGACCGACGTAGACCAATTTTTTCATGGTTGTTAGAGACAATATATCAACACCATGTACCAAATTTCAGCCGGATCGGATTAAATTTGCTTCTCTTAGAGGATCTGCAAGCCAATTTTGGGGGTCCGTTTATATGGGGGCTATACGTAAAAGTGAAGCGATAGGGCCTATTTGCAATACCATCCGACCTACATCAATAACAACTACTTGTACCAAGTTTCAAGTCGATAGCTTGTTTCGTTTGGAAGTTAGCGTGATTTCAACAGACGGACGGACGGACGGACATGCTCAGATCGACTCAGAATTTCACCATGACCCAGAATATATATACTTTATGGGGTCTTAGAGCAATATTTCGATGTGTTACAAACTGAATGACAAAGTTAATATACCCCCATTCTATGGTGGAGGGTATAAAAATTAATTTACATATTTTGCCATTTTAAAATAAAATAAAATTTGGAATGAATGAATATTGTTCCTTTACCTGATTGAGGAATAAAAAGATGAAAACATTTTCAATTGCTATAAATTGTACCCGGACTATGATAACTTGGTGAGAACTAGCTACCTTGGTGAGAACTAGTACACCGAGAAAAAGATATTGTGTTGGCAACAGTAATTAACTGTGCTCAAATGCGACAAATATGCTCGGTCTTTTAATGAAAGAATTTAAGACATAACTTGGTCGGAAAAATGATGTACAGTGAAACCTCTCAGAAGTACACACCAACGGTCGACTAAATTTAAAAATTGTATTTCCATCGAAACATTTATCAAACCTTTATTTCTATAGAAAATTTTGTCAAAAGTTTATTTCTATAGAAAATTTTGTCAAAAGTTTATTTCTATAGAAATTTTTTTCAAAATTTTATTTCCATAGAAATTTTTGTCAAAATTTTATTTCTATAGAAAATATTGTCAAAATTTTGTCAACATTTTATTTTAATAGAAAGTTTTGTCAAAATTTTAGCTCTATAGAAATTTTTTTCAAATTTATTTCTATAGAAAATTTTGTCAAAAGTTTATTTCTATAGAAAATTTGGTCAAAAATTTATTTTCATAGAAAAATTTTTCAAAATTTTATTTCTATTGAAAATATTGTCAACATTTTATTTTAATAGAAAATTTTGTCTAAATTGTATTTTTATAGAAGGTTAAGTTAGGTTAGGTTAGGTTAGGTGGCAGCCCGATGTATCAGTTCACTTAGACTATTCAGTCCATTGTGATACCACATTGGTGAACTTCTCTCTTATCACTGAGTGCTGCCCGATTCCATGTTAAGCTCAATGATAAAGGACCTCCTTTTTATAGCCGAGTCCGAACGGCGTTCCACATTGCAGTGAAACTACTCAGAGAAGCTTTGAAACCCTCAAAAATGTCACTAGCATTACTGAGGTGGGATAATCCACCGCTGAAAAACTTTTTGGTGTTCAGTCGAAGGAGGAATCGAACCCACGACCTTGCAAGGCGGGCATGCTAACCATTGCACCACGGTTGTCAAAAGTTTATTTCTATAGAAAATTTTGTCAAAAGTTTACTTCTATAGAAAATTTTGTCAAAATTTTATTTCTATACAAACTTTTGGCAAAATGTTATTTCTATAGAAAATTTTGTCTAAATTTTATTTCTATAGAAAATTTAGTCAACATTTTATTTCTATAGAAATTTTTGTCAAAATTTTAGTTCTATAGAAATTTTTTTCATAATTTATTTTAATAGGGTAAAAAGGGTTTACGCGATAGCCGGCTTATGCCGAAATAAATTCGTACAAACATATATCTTTTCCTGTGCCACCGTCAAATCATCGATTTGAGTGCAGTTGGCTGTTTGTACGAATTTATTTCGGCATAAACCGGCTATCGCGTAAACCCTTTTTACCCTATTAAAATAAAATTATGAAAAAAATTTCTATAGAACTAAAATTTTGACAAAATTAAACTTTTTCGGAAGGTTCATGTGTGGTTCACTTTTGTATTTAGTGGACTGTCTGAAATTATTCTGATAATTGGTTGATACTTTTGTTGCAAGTAGAGGATGCTGATGAGGAATGTGGTAATTCCGAAACGTGCGTCCATCCAACCATCTTGCAGTCTATAGGGCTTTGCTCAAAAAAAATTGACAAACATTTTTTTCCTCTGTTGGTTAAGCTACACTTGTACCCAGCAAAAATAATTGGAAGTTCTTCCAAAGGCACAATTTTAAAAGCGCTTCCAGAAGATGCACTCCCAATGATGTTCTTTATTTTAAATACCCAGGAATTTCTTTTAATTCAATTTTTTATAACTTGGTTTTTTCATATTTTTAATGGGTAATTTTAACTTTTTTTGTTTCAAATAGGTTAAAAACAGAGTAAGAATTCATAAAATGGTACAATTCATATAAATTTTGTAGAAAAACAAGCTAAATCCAATGTGAGAAAATTGTGAATTTTTGAAAATATTTGAGATCAAACGTTTAGAATTCATTTAAAATTATAAGAAATTTTAAAAATTATTTATTTGACAAAATATCACAGAATTTTTCAATTTACATCCAAAACATTAAATTCGGATCACACCTAAAGAAGTGATGCAAACTCAATGCAACTGCTGTTGAAATGGAGAACTTCCGTCCTATGACAAGCCCATGTTAAATTCGTCGCTTCTGCGTCAATTTTGCACCACTTCCGGATCCAAAAAAAAAAAAAAAAAACAAGTAAGGAAAGTCTAAAGTCGGGCGGGGCCGACTATATTATACCCTGCACCACTCTGTAGATCTAAATTTTCGATACCATATCACATCCGTCAAATGTGTTGGGGGGCTATATGTAAAGGTTTGTCCCAAATACATACATTTAAATATCACGCGATCTAGACAGAATTTGATACACTTCTAAAAAATCTATAGACTCAAAATTTAAGTCGGCTAATGCACTAGGGTGGAACACAATGTTAGTAAAAAAATATGGGAAACATTTAAATCCGAAGAAATTTTAAGGAAACTTCGCAAAAGTTTATTTATGATTTATCGCTCGGTATATATGTATTAGAAGTTTAGGAAAATTAGAGTCATTTTTACAACTTTTCGACTAAGCAGTGGCGATTTTACAAGGAAAATGTTGGTATTTTGACCATTTTTGTCGAAATCAGAAAAACATATATATGGGAGATATATCTAAATCTGAACCGATCTCACGCATAGCTACAATGCTAATTCTATTCCCTGTGCAAAATTTCAACTAAATCGGAGTTAAAAATTGGCCTCTGTGGTCATATGAGTGGAAATCGGGCGAAAGCTATATATGGGAAATATATCTCAATCTGAACCGATCTCAACCAAATTTGGCACGCATAGCTACAATGCTAATTCTATTCCCTGTGCAAAATTTCAACCAAATTGGAGTAAAACTCTGGCTTCTGGGACCGTATTAGTCCATATCGGGCGAAAGATATATATGGGAGCTATATCTAAATCTGAACCGATTTCAATAAAATTTTGCACATTTGACTATACTACCAATTGTACTCCCTGTGCAAAATTTAAACCAAATTGGGGTAATTCTAGGGCCGTATAAGTGCATATCGGGCGAAAGATATATATGGGAGCTATATCTAAATCTGAACCGATTTCTTCCAAAATCAATAGGGTTCTATTTTGACCCACAACACATACTTGTGCCAAATTCGAAGTCGATTGGCCTTAAATTACTCTAATCCCTTGGTTACAAAAATGTGTTCACGGACAGACGGACAGACGGACATGGCTATATCGACTCAGGAGCCCACCCTACGCATTTTTGTCAAAGACACCATGTGTCTATCTCGTCTCCTTCTGGGTGTTGCAAACATATGCACTAACTTATAATACCCTGTTCCACAGTGTGGTGCAGGGTATAAAAAACATTTTCATTACTTTTTTGGCAACGCTTTTTTGCTGGGTAGTTTAGTCAATGCATGGTTTTAAGCTGAAATCAAAAACAACAACAATGATTAAAGAAAAAAAACAACAATAGCAAAAAAATATTTCTATAGAAAATTTTGTCAAAATTTTATTTCTATAGAAAATATTGTCAAAATTTTATTTCTATAGAAAATTTTGTCAAGGTTTTATTTTAATAGAAAATTTTGTTAAAATTTTATTACAATAGAAAATTTTGTCAAAATTTTATTTCTATAGAAAATTTCTCAAAATTTTATTTCTATAGAAAATTTCTCAAAATTTTATTTCTATAGAAAATTTCTCAAAATTTTATTTCTATAGAAAATTTTGTCAACATTTTATTTTGATAGAAAATTTTGTCAAAATTTTATTTCTATAGAAAATTTTGTCAACATTTTATTTTAATAGAAAATTTTGTTAAAATTTTATTTTAATAGAAAATTTTGTCAAAATTTTATTTCTATAGAAAATTTTTCCAAAATTTTATTTCTATAGAAAATTTTGTCAAATTTTATTTCTATAGAAGATTTTTCCAAAATTTTATTTCTAAAAAAATTTTGTCAAAATTTTATTTATATAGAAAATGTTGTCAAAATTTTATTTATATAGAAAATTTTGTCAAAATTTTATTTATATAAAAAAAGAGCCAGAAAAATACTGGCAACACTGATGACAGGTATGTGTAGTAGTTAGCATTATCGCATAGTCGGCCGGCCCCTAACTTTTGTTGTTATTTGGCTTCTACTTGCTTTTCAACAAGTTTTAAAATTCCATCTAATATTTTAAAATGCTACCAAAAAAACACTATTTTAACTCCAAATCCACACCTATTCCAATTAGTTTCAAATTTCTCTCAAGAAAGAATATTTGCCTTCCGGCTGGCTTCCAAAGATTTTAGCAAACAAACTTTATCTCTCGATACGTACATCAAACAAACAACAAACTAACTTGAATTAATAAGACTTCGTTCCCAAGATTCGTCTTGGCAATACTATGGAGCTAACTACCAACTACCACCAAAACAATCTTGGGCACAACATAAGAATTTCTTGTCTGCATGGTGGCAAATAAAGGTGAAAAGATTTGAAGTTGCCAACAACAACTAAGTTATCGATGGTTAGTGAAGGTGATTCAGACCAAAAAGCGATAAAAGTCTAAATAGTTTAGGAAAATGCTGTTTATTGAATTTAATTGGCTTTTGGGAATGAGACTGTAAAAGAATTTCTTGGTAAATGGTGAAAAATATAAACAAACCTTAAGGCTGTAAGGAAATTGTTCAGGAAATGACAGGAACGGAGATATAGTAGAAATGGTAAAATTGTGTAGGTAATAGTTTGAATTAGGGATGCAATAATGGAAACATTTTCCAAGTTAAAAAGAGGACAATACTTGTTTTTATTGGTGGCCATTATTCCATGTATATTTGCATACACAAGAAAGGTTAGTCTTTATATCCAAATAACGGATAGTCAAAATATGTGACATCATGATAGAGGAAATGGAGGATACAAGAAGGGAAGTGCTGAAGCAAACTGCAAATTCAAAGCGACGATCGCTGGAGACGGTTGTAGTGTTTAAAAAGTAAAATGTACGAAAATCCAAATGTAAAAATAATTTTGAAAGTGATTTTATTTCAAATCGTTTTCTTTTCAAGAAAATCGGATCCAGAATATATCCTAAGACGAAATTCGGGGACAATCTCTTCTTCCCATAGGCACCAATTAGGTTGAAGTATTACACAGCACCCTAAGATGCGTGTTAGTTTGTTTTAATTCAATTTAATTTTTTTAATATTTTAATATTTTTAACTATTTTAATGTTAATTAAATTTTATTGAACCTAATTTAATTTGTTTTATTTTTATTTAGTTTAATTTTATAAGACCCCAACCCCACCTCGCCAATTATACATTTTGGTGTACCTATTGGCATCCCTTTCCTCTCGTATACAAAAAGGCCAACAAAGCTCTAATCAATTTAGTTTTAAAACTTCCAAGAGACATACAAATACAAATCTTGGGACAATTATTTTAATAGTTTATTCATGCAATAAAATAACAATTTATAGACAAATGTTGCTCTACGAAAATGGAAACTTTTATTTACCATCAATAAATAAATGAATATTTATTACAGATTTCTTGTGTCGATACGCCAAAGTCAATAAGACAGACGGGAAAAAGTTTTGAAAATTCTATCGTTATTCTGGCAAACAGAGATACACTAAAAACATATTGGAAAATAGATAAATACACAAATTCTGGGGGGGGGGGGGGGGGGTTATTGTTAAAGCCCATTCCAGAGCCCAAAAGAAAATATTCACTGTGAATTGATAAATGATTGGATGGGATGGGAACGGAACGGAAGCTCAAGGTATTTTCAAAAACATCTTATCCTTAATACTTGCAGTATTACGCATGACAATCTTTGTCATATTCAGCATTAAGAGAAATGTTCATAAGCAATACTTTTATATTGAAAAGTAGTTTATAGAACATTTTTGCAAAATTTTATTTCTACAGACAATTTTGTCAAAATTTTATTTCTATAGAAAATTTTGTTTAAATTTTATATCTATACAATATTTTGTCAAAATTTTATTTTTTAGTCAAAACTTTTATTTATGTAGAAATTTTTTTCACAAAGTTTATTTTATAATTTTCCACAGAAAATTATGTCAAAAGTGTATTTATACACAGAAAAAAATATCACCAAAATATTTCCAATTAAAAAGTTAATTGAAGTTGAAAATTTTTTCAATTAATAAATTAATTGATACAATTAACTTTTTAATCATGATAGAAACATTAAGTTAATTAAGTCAATAATTGAAAATTTTTAATTAAAAAATTAATTGATACAATTAACTTTTTAATCAAATTCGGAAGACTAATTCAGTTACAAAAAAGTGCTGATTTTTTTTTTTAATTTTTAACTAAAAATGTATTTCAAACAATCATTTGTTAATCCAAATAAAAACTCTAAGCCAATTCAGAAAGTAATTAAAAATAGTCACCTTTTTAATTAATAAATTAATTGAGTTTTGCAATCAACATCAATTAATTTTTTAATTGATTCAATTTCAATTAAAAAAAAACTCTATTAATTTTTTAATCAAGAATTTTTTCTATGCCAAATTAAAACTGTGATTGATACTATCATTTTCGTGATTGAAGACATTTCAATTAAAAAATTAATTGGATCAATTAATTTGTTGATTGAATCAGAAAAAAATTGTTTGTGTGTATAGACAATTTTGTCCGCATTTTATTTCCACAGAAGATTTTGTCAAAATTGTATTTCCATAAAAAAAGTTTGTCAAAATTTTATTCTACAGACAATTGTGTCAAAATTTTATTTGTGTAGAAAGCTTTCTACTCCATGGGAATGAACAGTGACTAAATAGGAAAAAACCAATTAAAGAGAGATGGTTGTGGAATTCAGTCAGTCACTGCTCAGCGAGATATATATTTGTGTTGGACATATTTGAGAAGGCAAAGAAAGAGTTTAGTTCTACATAAAATTGTGTCAAAATTTTATTTCTACAGAAAATTTTGTCAAAATTTTATTTCTCTAAAAAATTTTGTCAAAATTTTATTTCTATAGAAAATTTTCTCAAAACTTTATTTCTATAGACAATTTTGTCAAGAGTTTATTTCTATAGAAAATTTTGTCACAATTTTATTTCTTATAGACAATTTTGTGAAGATTTTATTTCTATAGACAATTTTATCAAAATTGCTTTCTATAGAACAATTTTTTGCGAGATTTTATTTCTAGAGAATTTTTTTCCAAAATTTTATTTCCATAGAAAATGTTGCCCAAATTTTATTTCTATAGAAAATGTTTTCAAAATTTTAGTTCTGTATACAATTTTATCAAAATTTTATTTCTATAGAAAATTTTATCATAATTTTATTCCTATAAAAAATTTTGTCAAAATTTTATTTCTATAGAAAATTTTGTCAAAATTTTATTTCTACAGAAAATTTTGTCAAAATTTTATTTCTATAAAAAATTTTGTCAAAATTTTATTTCTGTAAACAATTTTGTCAACATTTTATTTCTATAAAAATTTTCTCAAACCTTTATTTCTATAGACAATTTTCGCAAAACTTTATTTCTATAGAAAATTTTCTTAAAATTTTATTTCAGTAGAAAATGTTGTCAGCATTTTATTTCTATAGAAAATTTTGTCAAAATTGTTTTCTATAGAATTTTTTTTGCGATATTTTATTTCTATAGAACTTCTTTGCAAAATTTTATTTCCATAGAAAATTTTGTCACAAATTTTATTTCTATAGAAAATGTTTGCAAAATTTTAGTTCTATATACAATTTTATAAAAATTTTATTTTTATAGAGAATTTTATCATAACTTCGTTTCTATAGAAAATTTTGTCAAAATTTTATTTCTATAGAAAATTTTGTCAAAATTTTATTGCTGCAGAAAATTTTGTCAGAATTTTATTTCTATAAAAAATTTTGTCAAAATTTTATTTCTATAAAAAATTTTCTCAAACTTTTATTTCTATAGAAAATTTTCTCAAAACTTTATTTCTATAGAAAATTTTCTTAAAATTTTATTTCAGTAGAAAATGTTGTCAGCATTTTATTTCTATAGAAAATTTTGTCAAAATTTTATTTCTATAGAAAATTTTGTCAAAATTTTATTTCTATAGAAAATTTTGTCAAAATTTTATTACTATAAAAATTTTATGCCAAAATTTTATTTATGTAGAAATTTTTTTCAAAAAGTTTATTTCTATAGAAAATTGTATCAAAAAAATATTTATATAGACAATTTTGTCAACATTTTATTTCCATAGAAGATTTTGTCAAAATTGTATTTCTATAGAAAATTTTGTCAAAATTTTATTCTACAGACAATTTTGTCAAAATTTTATTTGTGTAGAAAATTTTGTAAAAATTTTATTTCTATGGAACATTTTGTCTAAATTTTATTTCTATAGGAAATTAAAGTACCTCTTAGTTGGAGAGGAATGTTTTGCAAAATCTACCAAAATTCTACCAACTGTGGCAACCGTGCAAGGTACCCACTTTTTATAGCCGAGTCCGCACGGCGTTCCACTTCTCGACAAAACCTCTAAGAGAAGCTTTGATATACCTATAAATTTTATCAGCATTACTGGATGGTGATTGAACCAAGGACCATTGATATACATGCAAACAGCTATTGAATTGTACTCACTATCTAGAAAACTCCGAATTTTGTAATGAGAGTGAACCGTCAATAAAGCCGTCCAGTTCATGCAATGTAGTCTCAGTAGGCATGCACATTGACTTTGTCGTTTTGAGGGTGCCGTGATTTCACCACGATCAAAAATATATTTGCTTTACCCCCATCCTACACAAATAGATACCAACGATGTATCATGGATTAGGGATAACTCCATCCCCATGGATTCAAAACCCACATACATTACATATCCTCACACATTTACTCGGTAGAATTTAAGCTGATGATGCCTTCCCCAGGGCGTATATACTCAAGCACTGAAGCATAACATTGAGGTTTTTATATGCCAACTGATACTTTCCAGAATGATGTCGATGGTGACGAGTATGTCTATGAGAATGATAATGTAGACGATGATGATGGCGATGGTGCCACTGTCGCCATTACTGAATCAGACAGATGTTAATGTGAATATAGAATGACTCTGTTCATGTTTTTCTGGAAAGTGTCGATGCTACTATCATGCATAGAAGAGGCTGTCGATGTTAAAACATTCAATAATGCCACTCTGGGTGATAAGTGCGTTGATGATGATGTTAATGTTGTCCTCGTTAAATTCAGAAGCTTTCTACTCCATGGGAATGAACAGTGACTAAATAGGAAAAAACCAATTAAAGAGAAATGGTTGTGGAATTCAGTTAGTTACTACTCAGCGAGAAATATATTTTTGTTGGACATATTTGAGAAGACAAATAAAGAGTTTAGTTCTACATAAAATTTTGTAAAAATTTTATTTCTACAGAAAATTTTGTCAAAATTTTATTTCTATAAAAAATTTTGTCAAAATTTTATTTCTCTTAAAAAAATTTCTATAGAAAATTTTCTCAAGATTTTATTTCTATAGAAAATTTTCTTAAACCTTTATTTCTATAGAAAATTTTCTTAGAATTTTATTTCCGTAGAAAATGTTGTCAACATTTTATTTCTATAGATTTTTTTTTAATTTTATTTCTACAGAAAATTTTGTCGAATCCTATTTTTATAGAAAATTTTGTCAAATATATAGAAAATTTTGACAAAAATTTTATTTTGGAAGAAAATTTTTTTTGCAAAATTTTATTTCTATAGAAATTTTTGTCATAGTTTTTTTTTCTAAAGAAAATTTTTGCAAAATTTTACTTCTATAGAAAATTTTCTCAAGATTTTACTTCTATCGAGAATTTTCTGAAGATTTTATTTCTATAAAAAATTTTGTCAAAATTTTATTTCGATAGAAAACTTTGTCAACATTTTTTTCTATAGAAAATTTTTTTTCAAAATTTTATTTCTACAGAAAATTTTGTCAAAATTTTATTTGTATATAAATTTTTTTTAAATATTATTTCTATAGAAAATAGTGTCAAAACTGTTACATCTATAGAAAAATTTGTCGAAATTTTTACTTCTACAGAAAAATTTCTCAAAATTTTATTTCTATAGAAAATTTTGTCAAAATTTAACTTCTATAGAAAATTTTCTCAAAATTTTATTTCTACAGAAAATTTTCTCGAATTTTTATTTCTATAGAAAATTGAAAAACCTTTATTTTGCAAAATCTGCAAAAACTTCAAGATGTCTACCAATCTACCAAACAGTAAAAAATTTTCCGAGAGCCGTAGTCGAGCAAAATTGACTCAACTCCACATCCATGGTTGCGACAAAAATATTCCATGCTCCTCCTAATAAGTTAACATTATGCTATTTAAGTGATCGCATTACTTAACTGTGTGTGATTTATGCTAAACTATTAAAATATTTCTACTATTTCACTTTATTAAAGCCACTGTGCACACACAAATGCATATTCATGATTATACTGCGTTTGCTATGCGTGCCTATTTACTTTCTGTTCCATGATTTTCAAATTGTTTGGGATTTCTGGAGTATTTCCGTCGAACAACAAATCTGTGTTGAGTTGGAACATTGTTTTGCACTTTTTCTCTTCACAAGCAAAATCGCACTTTGGCATCCTTTGATTGAAGGCAAATACAATGCGGATGATTCGACATACAGTTGCAGAGCTGCTTTGTGAATATGTACCCTACACCAATACGTTGCCAAAAGTTTGATCATCATAAAAAATATCACTTTATTTTATTATTAATTAATCAACTAAAAGAGATTTAGAGAGGGAGTAATAGTTTTCATATATTTCAAATCAATACGAAAGACTACACTATTTTGAATCGGTAAATTTCTGAGCTTTCATGTTTTACCAAGTATTCATAGTTTCAGCGTGGATGTCATGTCGAGAGGTCGTTGTTACACATGATTTTAAGGCGCTTGAATTACTCACCGTTTATGAAGCCCATAGATAACTAACAATAGTCTATTTACGACAACACAAGTACATCAAAAACCCATTATTTCCACATTGAAAATCTATGTCTCCACTAGGCTACTATCTAAATCATAGCCATGGATGCGTATGTTAAATGTTGCCTATTATTCATACGCTCTATGGTACTATGGTATGACTCGACTCCATACCATGATTCTTACTCGAACGGACTGGTTTTTATACCCACCACCATAAGATGGAGGTATACAATTTTTGTCATTTCATTTGTAACGCATTGAAATGTTGGTTTCGGCCCATAAAGTGGCAATCACGATTGACACAGTTGGTAGAATTCTACCAAAAATTGTAGATTTTTTACTTATAGGAGATACTTTCAAATTGCCTCTAGAAATCAAATGTTGACAAAATTTTATATAGAAATAACATTTTAAAAAACATTTCGATAGAAATAAAATTAAAACAAGTATAAACGGCCGTAAGTTCGGCCAGGCCGAATCATATGTACCCTCCACCATGGATTGCGTAGAAACTTCTACGAAAGACTGTTATACACAATCGAATTACTTGGGTTGTGGTATCTTAAATCGTTTTCTAAATTGTGAGTTAATCCACACGTGGTATATATTAGACAAAAAGGTATGTAAGTCTACAAATAATTACGAATCGATATGGACTTTTACATGGTACGTATGGGGGTCGTATATGGGGGTCGCTTATATGGGGGCAATATACAATTATGAACTTGATATGGACAAATTTTTGTGCGATTGGGAATCGATTTATCTGAGGACTATATATAACTATAGACAAATATGGACCTAATTAGGCATAGTTGTTAACGGCCATATACTAGCACAATGTACCAAATTTCAACTGACTCGGAGGAAATTTACTCCTCCAAGAGGCTCCAAAACCAAATCTCGGGATCGGTTTATATGGGGGCTATATATGATTATGGACTGATAGGGACCACTTTTGGCATGGTTGTTAAATATCATATACTACCACCACATACCAAATTTCAACCAGATCGGATGAATTTTGCTTCTCCACAAGGCACCGGAGGTCAAATCTGGGGATCGGTTTATATGGGGCCTATATATAATTATGGACCGATATCGACCAATTTTTGCATGGGTGTTTGAGGGCATATATTAACATCACGTACCAAATTTCAACTGCATCAGATAAATTTTGGTCTTCCAAGAGGCTCCGAAAACTAAATCGGGGGATCGGTTTATATGGGGGCTATATATAATTATGGACCGATGTGGACCAATTTTTGCATGGTTGTTAGAGACCATATACTAACACCTTGTACCAAATTTCAGCCGGATCGGATAAAATTTGCTTCTCTTAGAGGCTCCGCAAGCCAAATTGGGGGATCGGTTTATATGGGGGCTATATATAATTATGGACCGATGTGGACCATTTTTTGCATGGTCATTAGAGACCATATACTAACACCATGTACCAAATTTCAGCCGGATCGGATGAAATTTACTTATCTTAGAGGGTCTGTACGCCAAATTTGGGGGTCCGTTTATATGAGGGCTATATATAATTATGGACCGATGTGAACCAATTTTTGCACGGTTGTTAGAGACCATATACTTACACCATGTACCAAATTTCAGCCCGATCGGATGAAATTTGCTTCTCTTAGAGGCTCCGCAAGCCAAATCGGGGGAACGGTTTATATGGGGGCTATATATAATTATGGACCGATGTGGACCAATTTTTGCATGGTTGTTAGAGACCATATACTAACACCTTGTACCAAATTTCAGCCGAATCGAATGAAGTTTGCTTCTCTTAGAGGGTCTGCAAGCCAAATTTGGGGGTCCGTTTATATGGGGGCTATATATAATTATGGACCGATGTGGATCAATTTTTGCATGATTGTTAGAGACCATATACTTACACCATGTACCAAATTTCAGCCGGATCGGATAAAATTTGCTTCTCTTAGAGGCTCCGCAAGCCAAATTGGGGGATCGGTTTATATGAGGGCTATATATAATTATGGACCGATATGGGGGCTATACGTAAAAGTGGACCGATGTGGCCCATTTTCAACACCATCCGACCTACATCAATAACAACTACTTGTGCAAAGTTTCAAGTCGATAGCTTGTTTCGTTCGGAAGTTACCGTGATTTCAACAGACAGACGGACGGACGGACGGACATGCTCAGATCGACTCAGAATTTCACCACGAACCAGAATATATAGCTTTATGGGGTCTTAGAGCAATATTTCGATGTGTTACAAACGGAATGACAAAGTTAATATACCCCCATCCTATGGTGGAGGGTATAATAATCTATAGAAATACAATTTTGGCAAACTTTTCATTAATAATAATTTTTTTATAGAAATAAACTTTTAAAAAAATTGTCTATAGAAATAAAATTTTGACAAAATTTTATATAGAAATAACATTTTAAAAAACATTTCGACAGAAATAAAATTTAAAAAAAAGATCTATAGAAATAAAATTTTGACAAAATTTTCATTACAAATAATTTTTTTTATAGAAATAAACTTTTAAAAAAATTGTCTATAGAAATAAAACGTTGACAAAATTTTCTATAGAAATAACATTAAAAAAAAACATTTCGATAGACATAAAATTAAAAAAAAAACTATAGAAATAAAATGTTGACAAAAATTTTATTATAAATATGTGTGGTTCACTTTGGGTTTAGTAAACTACCAGAATTTGTTCTGATAATTGGTTGATAGTTTTGCTGCAAGTAGAGGTTGCTGATAGGGAATGTGGTAATTCCGAAACGTGCGTCCATCCAACCATCTTGCAGTCTATAGGACTTTGCCCAAATAAATTTGACAAACATTCTTTTCCTCTGTTGATTAAGCTACTCCTGTAGTTTAGTCAACACAATGGTTTTAAAGCTGAGATCAAAACAACAAACATGATTGAAATATAAATATTTTTTCTTAGAAATAAACTTTTAAAAAAATTGTCTATAGGAATAAACTTTTGACAAAATTTTCCAAAGAAATAAAATTTCTATAAAATGTTCTATAGGAATAACATTTTGACAAAATTTTCTATAGAAATAAAATTTTGACAAAATTTTTTATAGACATAAGATTTTGACAAAATTTTCCATCGAAATAAAATTTTGACAAATGTTTCTATAGAAATAGAATTTTCACAAACTTTTCTATAGAAATAAAATGTTGACAAAATTGTGTATAGAAATTAAATGTTGAGAAAATTTTCTATGAAAATAACATTTTGACAAAATTTTCTATGGAAATAAAATTTTGACAAGATTTTCTATAGAAATAAAATGTTGACAAAATTTTCTATAGAAATAACATTTTAACAAAATTTTCAATAGAAACAAAATTTTGACAAAATTTTCTATTAAAATAAAATTTTGACAAAATTTTCTATAGAAATAAAATGTTGACAATATTTTCTATAGAAATATCATTTTAACAAAATTTTCAATAGAAACAAAATTTTGACAAACAAAATTTTTTATAGAAATAAGATTTTGACAAAATTTTCTATAGAAATAAATATTTCACAAACTTTTCTATAGAAATAAAATATTGACAAAATTGTATATAGAAATTAAATTTTGAGAAAATTTTCTATGGAAATAAAATTTTGACAAACTTGTGTATTAAATTTTGAGAAAATTTTCTATGGAAATAAAATTTTGACAAAATTGTGTATAAAAATTAAATATTGAGAAAATTTTCTATGGAAATAAAATTTTGACAAAATTTTCTATAGAAATAAAATTTTGACAAAACTTTCTATAGAAATAAAATTTTGACAAAATTTTCTATATAAGTAAAATTTTGACAAAATTTTCTATAGAAATGAATATTTCACAAACTTTTCTATAGAAATAAAATATTGACAAAATTGTATATAGAAATTAAGTTTTCAGAAAATTTTCTATGGAAATAAAATTTTGACAAAATTGTGTATAAAAATTAAATGTTGAGAAAATTTTCTATGGAAATAAAATGTTGACAAAATTTTCTATAGAAATAAAATTTTGACAAGATTTTCTATAGAAATAAAATATTGACAAAATATTCTATATAAATCAAATTTTGACAATATTTTTAATAGAAATAAAATATTGACAAAATTTTCTATATAAATTAAATTTGGCAAAATTTTCTATAGAAATCAACTTTTGACAAAATTGTGTATAGAAAAAATGTTGAGAAAAATTCCTATGGAAATAAAATTTTGACAAAATTGTCTATAGAAATAAAATTTTGACAAAACTTTCTATAGAAATAAAATTTTGACAAAATTTTCTATATAAGTAAAATTTTGACAAAATTTTCTATAGAAATGAATATTTCACAAACTTTTCTATAGAAATAAAATATTGACAAAATTGTATATAGAAATTAAGTTTTGAGAAAATTTTCTATGGAAATAAAATTTTGACAAAATTGTGTATAAAAATTAAATGTTGAGAAAATTTTCTATGGAAATAAAATTTTGACAAAATTTTCTATAGAAATAAAATTTTGACAAGATTTTCTATAGAAATAAAATATTGACAAAATTTTCTATATAAATAAAATTTTGACAATATTTTTAATAGAAATAAAATATTGACAAAATTTTCTATATAAATAAAATTTGGCAAAATTTTCTATAGGAATCAAATTTTGACAAAATTGTGTATAGAAAAAAATGGTGAGAAAAATTCCTATGGCAATAAAATTTTGACAAAATTGTCTATAGAAATAAAATGTTGACAAAACTTTCTATATACATAAAATTTGGACAAAATTTTCTATATAAGTAAAATTTTGACAAAATTTTCTATAGAAATAAAATTTTGACAAAATTTTCTATAGAAATAAAATGTTGGCAACATTTTCTATAGAAATAACATTTTAACAAAATTTTCAATAGAAATAAAATTTTGACAAAATATTCTACAGAAATAAAATTTTGACAAAATTTTTTATATACATAAGATCTTGACAAAATTTTCTATAGAAATAAATATTTCACAAACTTTTCTATAGAAATAAAATGTTGACAAAATTGTGTATAGAAATTAAATGTTGAAAAAATTTTCGACAGAAATAAAATTTTGACAAAATTTTGTATAAAAATTAAATGTTGAGAAAATTTTCTATGGAAATAAAATTTTGACAAAATTTTCTATAGAAATAACATTTTGACAAGATTTTCTATAGAAATAAAATATTGACAAAATTTTCTATATAAATAAAATTTTGACAAAATTTTCTATAGAAATAAAATTTTGACAAAACTTTCTATAGAAATAAATTTTTGACAAAATTTTCTATATAAATAAAATGTTGAGAAAAGTTTCTATAGAAATAAAATTGTAACAAAATTTTTTTATAGAAATAAAATTTTCACAACAATTTTTATAGAAATAAAATGTTGACAAAATTTTATATAGAAATAAAATACTGACAAAATTTTCTATATAAATAAAATTTTGACAAAATTTTCTATAGAAATAAAATTTTGACAAAATTTTCTATAGAAATAGAACCTAAACTCCATATATCAGGTCTGATTCCCTCGACCATCCTAACTATCGTCGTAATATTCATAATTTGTTTTCTAGTTCTTTACTTGTTTGTGGGCACCCCAAAAGGAAACTACGCTGAGACATTAGTAACTATCTCTTGATAATTTTTGTATTGCTCGCATCGGACCACGAAAACGCTTCACTAATCCAAATTTTATTTGTGGTCAACCTAATAGGAGACTATGTTGAGACAAAAATCGTAACATTTTTAAATTTTTTTCTTGTTGGACATACGATCGTTCCTTTTAATATACAAAAATACTTCACCTCAACCGCATTTTTCCATAATTAAATACCTTCTCGATTAGGGTAGATTTAAGTCGATCTAACCCACTTGTGCTGGCCAACTTTGTACTTTCTTTGTAGTTTTGATTGGGTGTTGATGTTATTTCTATTTAGCTGGATTTTTCTTGATATTATTTTTCTTGCATTTGCATGGCATCACATCATAGACAGTATCAACGCATTGGGTGCTGGCACTTCCGTCTCGTTTATACTCATCTAACCACTGCCAAATACGAATGAGCAGTGATGAAGTAGCATTAAGGATCTGACCATTTTCTGGGTGGATAGGTTGCTAGCTTAAGTTGTTAACCAAACTACTTTGATTATTTGCCAGTCTGTTGATAGCGAATAGAACATAAGGATGCCGTCTTTGTCTAGCAATCTAAAATGTATGGCTTCCACTATGAAAGTTTATTTGCTTCCGTATCGTGATGCACTTTTTTTTTTACAAATGACACCAAAAGTTACTTCGTTAGACTATGAGCTTTGGGTTTTTGTAATCTATCCTCTTGAGAATCTTATTTAACCAATTGAAATCCTATATAGTATAAATAAATACAAATATCTTAAGATTACAAGAAGAAAATGAAGAGATGAAAAATTAACTTAAATAAGTTTATTTAAATAATAATGCAAACTTTGAATTTTTATTTTAAGCCCACAGAAGAAACTTAACGAATTTGTGTTCATTGGCATTTAAATAAACCCTTCTAGAAAGTGTTCATATAATTTATCAGTCAAATCCATATTTAAATTAGAAAAATTAAGATGAAGAGAATGTGAGTCAAAAGCTACACTGAAACGAAAATATTCACGTAAAAACAAACTAAATTTTAGGATAAAAAATATATACAATAATAATAAGAAATAGTTTTTCAAGTAAGAAACATTTTTCCAAATATTCACACCAAAAAATGTTTTTTGTCTTCAATCACAAAATTAATTAATCCAATTAATTTTTAAATGTATTTTTTTATGAAATATATTCAATCACAGAAATAATATCATCAATCATCAAAGACAATTAGAAATTTAATTGATACAACTTTTTTTTTGTGGATTTTTATTTCAATTAAAAAGTTTGTTTTTATACCCTGACACAGTGGTCAGGGTATTATAAGTTTGATCGGCCAAAAAATGTGCCTTCCAAAAATATTGATTTTAGACCCCATAAAATATATACCGATCGACTCAGAACTACCTCCTGAGTCGATCTAGCGCATGGAGTCGATCCGTCCGTCCGTCTATCCATGTATTTGTTGTTCACAGGATTCCGGTCGCAATTATTAGCCGATTTGGATGAAATTTGGTACAGGGTGTTTTCTGGGCACAAGTACGAACGCTATTGAATTTGGAAGAAATCGGATCAAATTTAGATATAGCTCCCATATATATGTATCGCCCGATTTCGACAAATGGAGTCACGTTGCGCTTTTTTACAAACAGATCGTCATCAAATTTTGCACATGGTAACCTTTTTCATTACCCTTTAAGTCTGCAAAATTTCATAGAAATCGGTTCAGATTTAGATATAGCTCCCATATATAAGTATCGCCCGATTTTCCCAAATTTGGCCATAAAAACCTTATTTATTAAGCGATCTTACTCAAACTTTGAATTTGGAAGAAATCGGATCAAATTTAGATATAGCTCCCATATATATGTATCGCCCGATTTCGACAAATGGAGTCACGTTGCGCTTTTTTACAAACAGATCGTCATCAAATTTTGCACATGGTAACCTTTTTCATTACCCTTTAAGTCTGCAAAATTTCATAGAAATCGGTTCAGATTTAGATATAGCTCCCATATATAAGTATCGCCCGATTTTCCCAAATTTGGCCATAAAAACCTTATTTATTAAGCGATCTTACTCAAACTTGGCTTACTCTAATCTTTTATGGTACTGACAATATGAGCCAAAAATAATCGAAATCGGTTCAAATTTAGATATAGCTTCCATATATATGTATCGCCCGATTTTGCCAAATTTGGCCGTAAGTCCCTTATTTATCAACCGATAGTACTCCAAGTTGGCTAAATATAATCTTCCATACCTCTAACTGTATGTTCGCAATTTCATCGAAATCGGTTCAGATTTAGCTATAGCTCCCATATATATGTACCGCCCGATTTTTCTAAATTTGGCCATAAAACCCTTATTTATCCACCGATCTTACTCAAATTTGGCTAAATGTAGTCTTCTATAGCACTAACTATATGTGCAAAAAATCATCGAAATCGGTTCAGATTTAGATATAGCTCCCATATATATGTATAGCCGGATTTTCCCAAATTTGGCCATAGAACCCTTATTTATTAACCGATCTTACTAAAAGTTGGCTAGATCCAGTCCTCTATAGTACTAACTATATGTGCAAAATTTCATCGAAATCGGTTCAGATGTATATATAGCTCCCATATATGCATCGCTCGATTTTCCAAAATTTGACCATAGTACTCATATTTATTAACCAATGTTACTCAAATTTCAAATTTTGATGTACTGGCCGATCGTACTTATACGTACTTGTAGCTCTTACATAAGAATATTGCTCGATTTTTACAAATTTGTATATATTACCCACACTAATTTAACGATTTTCTCTTTTTTAATAATGGGCTCAATATTAGTGGCATACTAACTCCGTAGGTACAATATCAACACAGCCAGTGTTGCTAGAAGTAGGGAAAATTCCCTATATGTAAGGTTTTTCTAATATTTAGCTTCTTGTTGGGACGTAGGGCCACAATGTAGGACATTTTCACTCAACACAATTTGTAATAATTTTTACATTTTGGTGGCTCTAGAGGAGGAAATTAGAAGCCGGCAAGGCTTGATCTTTAACAATGTGTGGTAAACTTTATTCCTGTAGAAAATTTTGTCAACATTTTATTTCTATAAAACATTTTGTCAAAATTGTATTTCTATAGACATTTTTTTCAAAATATTATTTCTATAAAAATTTTTCTCAAAATTTTATTTCTGTGGAATTTTTTCTCAAAACTTTATTTCTATAGAATTTATTGTCAAAATTTTATTTCTATAGAAATTTGTTTGTTTTATTTGTTTATAGAAATTTTTTCCAAAATTTTATTTTTATAAAGATTTAATAAAAAAGATTACTAATTTGGGTAAAATTCTACCAACTGTGGCAACCGTGGTGGTAATACAAATTTATATTCTAAGTTATATACGTTGCATATTCATGTTTTAAGATAATAAAGTACTTAGAACCATTTTTGTTTTGTAAAATTTTTTAAATTTAACGAAAAATATAGTAGGGAAAATTGTTTGAAAGTAGGGAACTTTTTTTGTCCTTGTAGGGTAAACCGAACATTTTCCCTGGCAATTTTGACTATTAGCTATAGTCAGATTGACACAAAGCACCCATAGACATGTACCCCTTAATTTTCTTAAATATGCAACTACGGTTTATCTCCCAGACCTATATGTTACCCCACATATGCTTATGATTACTAATTCTGTAATGGTGGTTTAGGGTATGATATAGTCGGCCCACCCGACTTTCTACTTTATTTACTTGTTTTTAAATATGTATTGCATCCCTTCTCACGATATGTTTAGATTACGAGAAAGTTTTTGTACCACTATGGCGTGTATTTCGATTAAATCGGCTCCTTTCAGGTGTTGTTTCCGTTGTTTGTTCACTTAAAAGGCGTGATGCAAGTTTTTGTGCAATGGTACGAGAAGCAAAATATTTATTCACATTTAAGTGCGAAAGGAATCTAACGATAGCCACCAGATTGGTGTCTTTACATGAAAGAATATCTTTTTTGACTAAGGTCAACTTGTCTTTAATAATTCTGAAAAATTCTTCAAAATTAATGAAATTGTCTTTAAATTTATTGTCTTTTTACATCTTTGTAACAAACAAAAAAATCGTAAAAATAGGAGATTTTTTTCAATACTTTATTTTAAAGACGTTTTTTACTTGAAACATAGCATATTTCCTACTTGAAGTCAAGTCTATATTTGGAATTTGAATTCTCCGTTAACACGGTTCTTAAGGACTGTGTTAGTAGTACATGAAGCAAGAAGTAGAAAAACGAATAAATTCAAATTTATTTTCTAGCATCAAGTACGCGAAACTTAAATTTAAAAGAGAAATGTATCCTTACTTGAATTTTCCGCTTCCAAAGACAAAATCAACAGAACCGGACCACAGTTGCTCCAAAAGATATTTCTTCTTTCACTGTACTCATACGTCCCTATATTGGAGATCATCAAACTTTTAGCATTAAAAAATGCCTGACTTGAAGAAAAACTTTGTTGCATATCTATTTTTTTTGCCTAGTTTGCTATACAATTTGCCAAGTCTCAATTTCTTATGTATGTGTATTATTGCCATATTTGTTTCGCGTACTTTTTCTTTAAGTAGATATCACTGTCCAATGATATGTTGTAGGTAGTTTCACTTCACGTAATATTTTTCTGACATTTATACTAAAATATTGCTGGACATACATGAAAATCCTTAAGACATGTCGGCAAAGCATGTGCATGAGCAGCCAGTGTTAGTACAAAAATGATAGTGTCAATGGTCGGTCCGCAGAAACGACTATTTTATTGCCTACACTGCTAATACAAACTCCATGAAAAGCATCCCAAACAAATAAAGGGAATTCTTTCCATCCTATAGTGGAAAGACAAAGCATTCATGTATTGACTGAAGTTGCGAAAATTGTGCAATTACCAAAGTAAAATGGATCGGATAAAACTTGCTCCTTCTACTCTGAAAGAATTTTCTTTTCTGATGAACGAAATTTTAGACAAGCGAAGACATTTTTGGGTGCAAAAAATGTTTCTTTAAAGCAAATAAAACAGATTAAAGGCAATCGTTGAACCGTTTGTAACGAATGCAGTTTTAAATTTTCCTAAAAAGAAATAATTTATAAGAAAGCCGAATTTCGTTTGTCCAAAATTTCATTCCGGAGGAAAGAATTTTTTCTTTGGGTGTAGAGGCTCCGAAAGTCAAATCTAGGGGTCGGTTTATCTGAGGCCTATACTTACAATTATTTATCCAGCAAAAACTGAGTAAATAGTTGAGGTGAAAAACTTTTGTTCCAACTTCTTGGTGTATGCTTACCGTAATGCATTACCATCAACTTTTGGTTCCCATTACCATACACCAGATTTTCATGAGTACTCTAACCTAGCCCACAGATTTGATGTTTATTTATCGCAAGCTACATTGACTACCCAGAAAACAAAATTTGAAGTTGTTACAAAGGTACAGCTTTTAAAGCACTTCAAAAATATCCTCCCAAAGATGTACTTTATTTTAACCACACAGGAAGTTCTTTTAATTCATTTTTATACCCTTCACCACTACTGTGGTACAGGGTATAATAAGTTTGTGCATTTGTATGTAACGCCAAGAAGGAGTAATCATAGACCAACCTTTTAGTATACGGATCGGTTTAGAATTAAATTCCGAGTCGATTTAGCGATGTCCGTCTGTCTGTTGGTGTATTTTTGTGTACAAAGTACAGCTCGAAGTTTTAGTCCGATTGTCCTAACATTTGGTATAGGGCCCTATTTCGGCTCAAAGACGATCCCTATTGATTTTGGAAAAAAATAGTTTCAGATTTAGATATAGCTGCCATATATATTTTTCACCGATCTGGTCATAATTGGCGTGTATATCTACCGATCTTCCTCAAATTCCGTACATCCGAATATTTTATGAATCTCGAAAAACTTGCAAAATATCAGCCAAATCGGTTCAGATTTAGATATAGCTCCCATATATAGCTTTCGCCCGATTTACACTCATTTGCCCACAGAGGCCAATATTTTGCTCAGATTTAGTTGAAATTTTGCATAGGGAGTAGAATTAGCATTGTAACTATGCGTGCCAAATTTGGTTGAAATCGGTTCAGATTTGGATATATCTCCCATATATATAGCTTTCGCCCGATTTACACTCATATGACCACAGAGGCCAATTTTTAACTCCGATTTATTTGAAATTTTGCACAGGGAGTAGAATTAGCATTGTAGCTATGCGTGCCAAATTAGGTTGACATCGGTTCAGATTTAGATATAGCTCCCATATATATGTTTTTCTGATTTCGACAAAAATGGTCAAAATACCAACATTTTCCTTGTTTTTTACTAAAAGTGTGTTCCACTCTAGTGCATTAGCCAATTTAAATTTTGAGTCTATAGATTTTGTAAAAGTCAATCAAATTCTGTCCAAATCGAGTGATATTTAAATGTATGTATTTGGGACAAACCTTTATATGTAGCACCCAACACATTTGACGGATGTGATATGGTATCGAAAATTTAGATCTACAAAGTGGTGCAGGGTATAATATAGTCGGCCCCGCCCGACTTTAGACTTTCCTTACTTGTTTTAAACTCGTTCTTTTCTATTTTTAATTGCAAACAGGTTGCATAAAATTTTGACAAAATTGTCTAGAAACATATAATTATGACAAAATTTTCTATAGAATAAAATTTTGAGAAAATTTTCCATAGAAATAAAATTTTGACAAAATTTTCCATAGAACTAAAATTTTGACAAAATTTTCCATAGAAATAAAATTTTGACAAAATTTTCTATAGAAATAAAATTTTGACAAAATTTTCTATAGAAATAAAATTTTGACAAAATTTTCTATAGAAAAAAAAATTTGACAAAATTTTCTATAGAAATAAAATTTTGACAAAATTTTCTATAGAAATAACAATTTGACAAAAATTTCCACAAAAATAAAATTTTGATAACATTTTCTAGAGAAATAATTATAACAAAATTTTCTATAGAAATAAAATTTTGACAAAATTTTCTATAGAAATAAAATTTTAAAACAAAATTTCCATAGAAATAAAATTTGGACTAAATTTTCTATAGAAATAAAAGTTCGACAAAAATTTCTATAGAAATAAAATGTTGACAAAAATTTCTATAAAAATAAAATTTGTGATAAAATTTTCCATAGAAATAAAATTTGGACTAAATTTTCTATAGAAATAAAATTTTGACAAAAGTTTCTGTAGAAATAAAATATTGACAAAAGTTTCTGTAGAAATAAAATATTGACAAAAATTTCCATAGAAATAAAATTTTGATAAAATCTTCTAGAGAAATAATTATAACAAAATGTTCTACAGAACTAAAATTTGGCAAAAATTTCTACAGAAATAACATTTTGACAAAATTTTCTGTAGAAATAAAATTTTGATAAAATTTTCCATAGAAATAAAATTTTGACTAAATTTTCTATAGAAATAAAATTTTGACTAAATTTTCTATAGAAATAAAATTTTGATAAAATGTTCTATGGAAATAAACGGCTTCTAAGAAATAAAATTTTGACAAAATTTTCTGTAGAAATAAAATTTTGACTAAATTTTCTATAGAAATAAAATTTTGACTAAATTTTCTATAGAAATAAAATTTTGACTAAATTTTCTATAGAAATAAAATTTTGACAAAATTTTCTATAGAAATAAAATTTTGACAAAAATTTCTATAGAAATAAAATTTTGACAAAATTTTCTATAGAAATAAAATTTTGATAAAATTTTCTATGGAAATAAACGGCTTCTATAGAAATAAAATTTTGACAAAATTTTCTGTAGAAATAAAATTTTGACTAAATTTTCTATAGAAATAAAATTTTGACAAAATTTTCTATAGAAATAAAATTTTGACAAAAATTTCTATAGAAATAAAATTTTGACAAAATTTTCTATAGAAATAAAATTTTGATAAAATGTTCTATGGAAATAAACGGCTTCTATAGAAATAAAATTTTGACAAAATTTTCTGTAGAAATAAAATTTTGACCAAATTTTCTATAGAAATAAAATTTTGACAAAATTTTCTATAGACATAATATTTGGACAAAATTTTCTATAGAAATAAAAGTTTAACAAAATTTTTTAAAGAAAGTAAATATTGACAAAAATTTCTATAGAAATATTATTTTGACAAAGTTTTCTATTGAAATAAAATTTTTACAAAATTTTCTATAGAAATAAAATTTTGACAAATTTTTCAATAGAAATATAATTTAGACAAATATTTTTATAGAAATAAAATTTAGACAAAATTTTCTATAGAAATAAAATGTTGACAAAAATTTTTATAGATATAAAATTAGGAAAAATTGTATGTATAAATAAAATTTAGAAAAAATTTTCTATAGAAATACAATTTTGACACTACTTTCTATAGAAATACAATTTTGACACTATTTTCTATAGAAATAAAAATTTGGAATTATTTTCTACAGAAATAAAATTTCGCTTTTTTCCATGTTACCTCAAATATTATTTGGTAAAGAGAGTTTTTGCATGGATTATTTTACATGCCTATATTATGTAGGGTACATAAGTTTAGCTTGACAACATTTTCTATAGAAATAAAATTTTGACAAAATTTTCTAAAAAATTTAAATTTTGATAAAATATTCTACAAAAATAAAATTTTGATAAGATTTTGTATAGAATTTTGACAAAATTTTCCATAGAAATAAAATTTTCACAAAATTTTCTATAGAAATAAAATTTTGACAAAATTTTCCATAGAAATAAAATTTTGACAAAATTTTCTATAGAAATAAAATTTAGACAAAATTTTCTATAGAAATACAATTTTGACACTATTTTATATAAAAATATAATTTTGACACTATTTTTTATAGAAATAAAATTTTGGAATTATTTTCTACAGAAATAAAATTTTGCTTTTTCCATGTTACCTCAAATATTATTTGGTAAAGATAGGTTTTGCATGGATTATTTTACATGCCTATATTATGTAGGGTACATAAGTTTTAGCTTGACCGTTCTCAATGGCTCTTTGTTTTTTTTTTTTCGTTTAGAAAATATCCATAAGGACTTTTTATATAAAATAAAGAAAAAAATGTTCTTGTATATGTGGGTGGATGACAATTCAGAAAATCACACGACATGCTTTCGAACAAAAATACTTGACCTAAGCCGGAAACATACCAAGTTTTTGAAAACGTGCCGAGTTCTTTATTTCTGTTTTTTTTTTTCTGAGATTTCATTCAATGGCACAAGTTAGAGGAGTCAAAGAAAAAGACCCATTGAAATGCATTTCATTGATTATAAAACTTTGTGACATTTTTTTTTTCAAACTCCCTCTCGCAAAAAAAAGAACGACCATATTCAAAAAAGACATTTTTGATTATGAAAAGTTGTTTTGTGAACGAGTAAATGAATGATAACTGCTAAGCTGCGTTTTTTTTCTTTTTTGGTTTGCTTGGTTGAAGGAGGGTGTTGGCGTTAAAGTTCCACAAGACATAAATGCCTTTTTAATTATCTCCACAGGATCAGTTATCTGTCTCTCATCTTTTAGTCCATACCCAAGCATTTCTAGCCATGTGAAGTCAGTCAGTCATGTGATTGCCTCGTTTGGTATTGTGGATAGGGTCGAGGGAAAAAGTTAATTTCACAGCTTATAGTTTTTGGGGTAGTCAGCAGCATGCCACGTATGGATGCCTTTTGCTTTCTCTCTTTCTCTTACTCTCCCTCTCTGTTCTCTAATATCCCTACTGAGAAATATTTTCATTTTCGTTTTTATTGCTTCCTTGCAACACATGTTGACTTTTCTGCAACAATTCATAATGCGTGTGACATTTTTGCATATGAAACATTTTTCATCTTCCACAAAAATGTCACAACGAATTTGCCATGGTCCTCTATGTGTGCTAGGCAAATATACGCTCAGAGAAAATTTTAGTGTGTTTTTTTTTTTGGATAAAAGTAACACGTAAATTATAACAATTGCAAAAACAAACCTACACAAGAAAAGATTTTGTTATTCACCTAAATATGGAGTTCAGGTATCACTCATAGGTAAGTTCATCTGTTATGAAATAACAACTGATTCAACTTATCCCTTATAGAAATAATTATAGTACTCCATGTAACATTTTTATGAGCTATCCAGAACATCGTTGCTCTGATGTTCTACACAGAACATCTCATCAATGCCAATAGCTTTGATGTTGCCACATTGAATTTTGATAAAGTGACGTTTCCTCTATTCACAATAGCTACTTTTTGTGATTAATTTATCGAAATGTTAAAGTGTCACAAATAATCAAAGCAGTAGATTTATACATTAAAAATAAAACAAGTATATACGGCCGTAAGTTCGGCCAGGCCGAATCTTATGTACCCTCCACCATGGATTGCGTAGAAACTTCTACGAAAGACTGTCATCCACAATCGAATTACTTGGGTTGTGGTATCTTACAACTTCTGAACATCGCTTTCTAAATTGTGAGTTAGTCCATACGTGGTATATATTAGACAAAAAAGTTATATATAGGTAAATCTACAAATAATTACGAATCGACATGGACTTTTGCACGGTACGTAGAAAGCCAGAATTGAAATATGGGGGTCGCTTATATCGGGGGTCGCTTATATGAACTTGATATGGACCAATTTTTGTGTGATTGGGGATCGATTTATCTGAGGGCTATATATAACTATAGACCAATATGGACCTTGTTAGGCATGGTTGTTAACGGCCATATACTAGCACAATGTACCAAATTTCAACTGACTCGGATGAAATTTGCTCCTCCAAGAGGCTCCAAAACGAAATCTCGGGATAGGTTTATATGTTGGTATATATGACTGATATGGACCAATTTTGGCATGGTTGTTAAATATCATATACGTACCAAATTTCAACCAGATTGGATGAATTTTGCTTCTCCAAAAGGCATCAGAGGTCAAATCTGGGGATCGGTTTATATGGGGGCTATATATAATTATGGACTGATATGAACCAATTCCTGAATGGTTGTTGGATACCATATACTAACATCACGTACCAAATTTCAACCGAATCGGATGAATTTTGCTCTTCCAAGGGGCTCCGGAGGTCAAATTTAAGGGATCGGTTTATATGGGGCCTATATATAAATTTGGCCCGATTTCGACCAATTTTTGCATGGGTGTTTGAAGCCATATATTAGCGCCACGTACCAAATTTCAACTGAATCAGATGAATTTTGGTCTTCCAAGAGGCTCCGGTAGTCAAATCTAGTGATCGGTTTATATGGGGGCCATATATAATTATGGACCGATTTCGACCAATTTTTGCATGGTTGTTAGAGACCATATACTTACACCATGTACTAAATTTCAGCCCGATCGGATGAAATTTGCTTCTCTTAGAGGCCTCGCATGCCAAATCGGGGGATCGGTTTATATGGGGGCTATATATATTTATGGACCGATGTGGACCAATTTGTGCATGGTTGTTAGAGACCATATACTAACACCATGTACCAAATTTCAGCCGGATCGGATGAAATTTACTTCTCTTAGAGCATCGCAAGCCAAATTTGAGGGTCCATTTATATGGGGGCTATACGTAAAAGTGGACCGATATGGCCCATTTGCAATACCATCCGACCTACATCAATAACAACTACTTGTGCCAAGTTTCAAGTCGATAGCTTGTTTCGTTCGGAAGTTAGCGTGATTTCAACAGACGGACGGACGGACGGACATGCTCAGATCGACTCAGAATTTCACCACGACCCAGAATATATATACTTTATGGGGTCTTAGAGCAATATTTCGATGTGTTACAAACGGAATGACAAAGTTAATATACCCCCCATCCTATGGTGGAGGGTATAAAAATTGACAAAATTTTCTACAAAAAATAAAATTTTGACAAGATTTTCTATAGAAAAAAAATTTTGACCAAATTGTCTAGAAAAACAAAATTTTGAGAAAATTTTCTATGGAAATAAAATTTTGACAAAATCTTCTATAGAAATAAATTTTTGACAAAATTTTCCATAGAAATAAATTTTTGACAAAATTTTCTATAGAAATAAAATTTTGACTAAATTTTCCATAGAAATAAAATTTTGCCAAAATTTTCTATAGAAATAAAAAAATTGACAAAATTTTCTATGGAAATAAAATTTTGATAAAATATTCTAAAAAAAATAAAATTTTGACAAAATTTTCCATAGAAATAAAATTTTGCCAAAATTTTCTATAAAAATAAAAAAATTGAAAAAATTTTCTATGGAAATAAAATTTTGACAAAATTTTCTATGGAAATAAAATTTTGATAAAATATTCTAAAAAAATAAAATTTTGACAAGATTTTCTATAGAAATAAAATTTTAACCAAATTGTCTAGAGAAACAAAAGTTTGAGAAAATTTTCTATGGAAATAAAATTTTGACAAAATCTTCTATAGAAATAAATTTTTGACAAAATTTTCCATAGAAATACATTTTTGACAAAATTTTCTATAGAAATAAAATTTTGACAAAATTTTCCATAGAAATAAATTTTTGACAAAATTTTCTATAGAAATAAATTTTTGACAAAATTTTCTATAGAAATAAAATTTTGACAAAATTTTCTATTGTAATAAAATTTTAACAAAATTTTTTATAGAAATAAAATTTTGATAAAATTTTATATAGAAATCTAATTTCGACAAGATTCTATATAGAAATCAAATTTCGACAAGATTCTATATAGAAATAAAATTTTGGCAAAATTTTCTAAAGAAATAAAATTTTGACAAAATTTTCTATGGAAATAAAATTTTGACATGATTCTCTATAGAAATAAAATTTTGACAAGATTCTCTATAGAAATAAAATTTTGACAAAATTTTCTATAGAAATAAAATTTTGACAAAATTTTCTATTGTAATAAAATTTTAACAAAATTTTCTATAGAAATCAAATTTCGACAAGATTCTCTATAGAAATCAAATTTCGACTAGATTCTCTATAGAAATAAAATTTTGACAAGATTCTCTATAGAAATAAAATTTTGACAAGATTCTCCATAGAAATAAAATGTTGGCAAAATTTTCTAAAGAAATAAAATTTTTACAAAATTTTCTATAGAAATAAAATTTTGGCAAAATTTTCTATAGAAATAAATTTTTGACAAAATTTTCCGTAGAAATAAAATTTTGACAAAATTTTCTATAGAAATACAATTTTGACAAAATTTTCTACAGAAATAAAATTTTTGTAGATTTGTGGTAAAATTTTCTTCAAATTTTGAGTTAATTACTTTTGACCAATTTTTGGTTTCCTCATAAGACCGGCATAAGTGGTAATCAAAATACAAAGCTCCTGTGATTATTTCGCTCGGTTACAGCAGCTCATATGTGGACGCATGACAGGGGTATATTGGTTTTTCGTTTGAATTATGATAGTTGATCCACTTTTTTATCACCAGTAATGATGAGATGAAAAAAATCCTTTCGTTTGTTACCTTTGACATTTTTTGTTACAAATAATTTTGCCGTCGAATTGATAACATTCGTATCATCTACCTTGGTAACGTAGGCCTATATTTCAGTACGCTCCTCTTTCTCTATTGGAGAGTATAAAAATCTTTAAAAGGTTATAAACTTGGCCATATCCCTCCACATTTGTTCGATTACAAATTTTGAGTGACATAGGCCTATATTTCAGTACGCTCCTCTTTCTCTATTGGAGAGTATAAAAATCTTTAAAAGGTTATAAACTTGGCCATATCCCTCCACATTTGTCCGATTAAAAATTTTGAGTGTAAAAAGGCCAAATTGGAATATCCCTTCTAGGGAAGCCATCATTGAATATGGTTCTCACATATACGTTTTCTATGGGACCAATAGATTTGTTGCCCATGGGGAGAGGAAAAAATTCCTACACTCATTCCATCATTCTCTTCGGATGGTTACACTTTACCATCGGACAAATACAATATAATTTAGCTGACTGAATGCTTGTGACACTTCATCAGCTTCAAAGTTGCAGTTTCCGGCTGCACAGAAACCATATCAATGGGGGAGTGAGTAGGTCGAAGGAAAAAGTATTTAGTAAAATATCCCTAGAAAAAAAATCACTTCATATGAATATGTATGGGAATTTAAAATATTTCCCTCACTGCATTCCTACTGCTTTGTTCTTTGGGTTCTCTTTTTTTAGGATTTTTGTTGGTATGAACTAACCCGATTTCCTGGACTTTTGACATAAGCTCAACTATGGTGATGGTGATGACTACGACAATTAGTTAAAATAGTTTTGTATAAAATAACAATGGGAAAAAATTTGAAACTTTTTCCTTTTGCACCCCAACAGTTAATTAAATGAAACGCACAAGACTTTTTGCGAGAATTCGAAAAGTTGGCGGAAACGGATGTGGTTTTGCATTCGTTAAGGCGCTTTTCACAAAATTTTCTCTGATTGCTGTGTGGGGGTGTGCAGATTTGGGGGCCACAGAAAAAGGAAAATGTCAGAAAAATTTGCTTTGCAACAAATTAAGGTTATTTTGGGGTTGTTAATTAATTATGGAAATTTTGTTAATCTCATTTTTAGCCACCTTTTATGACCAAAACGAATATACTGTCAAATATGTTGCAAAACATTGTGAGTGAATCAATTTGTATACCCTCCACAATAGGATGGGGGTATACCCCATAACTTTGTCTTACCGTTTGTAACATATGGACATATTGGACCCATCAAATATATATATTCTGGGTATAGTTTGTCAAAATTTTATTTCTATAGAACACTTTGTCAAAACTTTATTTCTATAGAAAATTTTGTCAAAATTATTTCAATAGACAATTTTGTCAAAATTTTATTTCTAGGGAAAATTTTGTCAAAATTTAAGTTCTATAAAATATTTTGTCGAAATTTTATTTTTATAGAAAATGCTGTCAACATTTTATTTCTATATAAAATTTTATCAAAATTTTATTTCAATAAAAAATGTTGTCCAAATTTTATTTTTATAAAAAATTTTGTCAAAATTTTATTTCTATAGAAAATTTTGTAATTTTTATTCTACTGAAAATTTTCTCAAAGTATTATTTCTAAAGAAATTTATTTCTATAGAATACTTTGTCAAAATTTTATTTATATAGAAAATTTTGTCAAAATTTGTCAATAGACAATTTTGTCAATATTTTATTTCTATGGAAAATTTTGTCAAAATTTAAGTTTTATAAGAAATTTTGTCAAAATTTTATTTTTATAGAAAATTTTGTCAAAATTTTATTTCAATTTTTTTTTCTATGGAAATTTTTCTCAAAATATTACTTCTAAAGAAAACTTTGTCAAAATTTTATTTCTATAGAAAATTTGGTCAACATTTTTTCAATAGACAATTATGTCAAAATTTTATTTCTATGGAAAATTTTATCAAAATTTAAGTTCTATAAAAAATTTTGTCGAAATTTTATTTTTATAGAAAATGTTGTCAAAATTTTATTTCTATATAAAATTTTATCAAAATTGTATTTATATAAAAAATTTTGTCAAAATTTTATTTTTATAACAAATTTTGTCAAAATTTTATTCCTATAGAAAATTTTGTCAATTTTTTTTTATGGAAAATTTTCTCAAAATATTATTTCTAAAGAAAACTTTGTCAAAATTTCATTTCTATAGAATACTTTGTCAAAATTTTATTTCTATAGAAAGTTTTGTCAAAATTTTTTTAATAGACAATTTTGTCAATATTTTATTTCTATGGAAAATTTTGTCAAAATTTAAGTTCTACAAGAAATTTTGTCAAAATTTTATTTTTATAGAAAATTTTGTCAAAATTTTATTTCTATATAAAATTTTATCAAAATTTTATATCTATAAAAAATTTTGTCAAAATTTTATTTTTATAAAAAAATTTTGTCAAAATTTTTTTCCTATAGAAAATTTTGTCAATTTTTTTGCTATGGAAAATTTTCTCAAAATATTACTTTTAAAGAAAACTTTGTCAAAATTTCATTTCTATAGAATACTTTGTCAAAATTTTATTTCTATAGAAAGTTTTGTCAAAATTTTGTCAATAGACAATTTTGTCAATATTTTATTTCTATGGAACATTTTGTCAAAATTTAAGTCCTATAAAAAATTTTGTTAAAATTCATTTCTATAGAATATTTTTTAAAAATTTTATTTCCCTAGAAATTTATTTATTTCCGTAGAATGTTTTGTCAAAATTTTATTTCTATAGAAAATTTTTTCAAAATTTTATTTCTATAGAAAATTTTGTCAAAATTTTATTTCTATAGAATTTTTTTGTCAAAATTTTATTTCTATGGATAATTTTGTCAAAAATTTTTCAAAATAGAAAATTTTGTCAAAATTTTATTTCTATGGAAAATTTTATCAAAATTTAAGTTCTATAAAAAATTTTGTCGAAATTTTATTTTTATAGAAAATGTTGTCAAAATTTTAGTTTTATGGAAAATTTTGTCAGAATATTATTTCTAAAGAAAATTTTCTGAAAATTTTATTTCTACAGAAATTCTTTTCAAAATGTTATTTCTATAGAAAATTTTGTAAAAATTTTATTTCTATAGAAAATTTTGTAAACATTTTTTTCTATAGAAATTTATTTATTTCCATAGAATATTTTGTCAAAATTTTATTTTTATAGAATATTTTTCAAAAAATTTATTTCCCTTGAAATTTATTTATTTCCATAGAATGTTTTGTCAAAATTTTATTTCTATAGAAAATTTTTTCAAAATTTTATTTCTATAGAAAATTTTGTCACAATTTTATTTCTATTGAATTTTTTTTTTTCAAAACTTTATTTCTATAGATTTTTTTCAAAATTTTATTTCTATAGAATTTTTTTGTCAAAATTTTATTTCTATTGATAATTTTGTCAAAATTTTATTTCTATAGAATTTTTTTGTCAAAATTTTATTTCTATGGATAATTTTCTTAAAATGATATAGCAAAAAATTTTTTGAGATTTTTCTGTAGAAATTGAAGTACCTTTTAGTTGGTGAGAAATATTTTGCAAAATCTACCAAAATGAAATTTTTAAATTTGGTACGTTATGTTTGTATATACCCTTTAACAACCGTGCAAAAATGGGTCTATATATTATCAAAATTTCGTCCCACTATCAAGTCAATTTCGTCTTTTTCTATTGGTTCCATCCGGCAATAGTACTTTCTTTCTTGTTGCTATTTGAATAATTCCAGTTTGATACTCTAAAACTGATTCCAGCGCTATCCCTATTGACCACATGGCAGAAATACAAAGTAATCGCGTTCAAGGTAAATCTACCATTTTTGTGGAAATAATCTAGGACCACCAAGAAACCCCTCATGTTTAATCTGGTATGCAATTTAAATTTTCCAAATTACCTTTCAGAATTATTTCGAATATTTGCCGCACTCAAAAATCCTTTGTTAATTAAATAATTTGCATGAGCCCTTTCAAACGTACACACGCACAAGGACAAAAATTCCAAATCCTTTCCATTTTTGGCAATATAACAAAGCAACAAAACCCTGGCCAGATAGTAAACCAAACCAATGATAATTTGGCTTTTATGCGGTTTTTAATAAATCCGATTATTTTCGAATGCAACCAACACAAAAAAAGGGAAAATATGAATATGAATTTTCTAAAACCATCCCATATTCAACTTCAACTTCGGTCAGGGATAACCACAATCATTTGCTGCTGAAACTAGCACCAAATTGTAACACTGCCCACACGAACAATGGTAGCTATAGAGAGGGGAGAGAGGTGCGAGATATAGTACAGTGGAATTCAAAATGTAGCCTTATAAAATTTCTTTGAAAGACATAAAAAAATTCAAATTGAACCATTCTTTTAGTCTCTCGCAAATTATGAATGAGAGTAGACTTTTTGATTATCCTCATAATCGCTAGTCAAACGTCGGCCAGTCTCAACTTACTAAAGAAAATCTACTTCTGTCGAAAAATTAAAGTCGATTTTGTAGACTTCAAAATAGACTTTATATTTTTCTTTTTTAAATCGAGTCAAATCTTTAAAATGATGGAATATATCCCAGCACAAAGAGCTTCGGCAAAAAAGTTGTGAAAATGTTCGTTTTTGATCCGAAAGTAATGCAAAATTGGATAGTGACTTACTATCGATTACTATACATCAGATATTTATGAGTACTTACTACGTGCCAAATATATTTCTTGCTTACTTTTCACAAACTACATATTTTGCTCTTATCTCGCTCAAGTTTACAATTTAGCTCTTAATACTGTAGAAGAGAACTACTTGCCCTAGATGACAGGCTAGAAAAATTCAACAAAATTTCCAATTCATTCTAATTGCTAACCAATTTTGGAGCAAGCTACTTCCAGGATTATTTTCTAATGAAAGTTTTTGTCGGGCAAACATTTAATGTTCTAGTCAATATTTTAAAATTTTTAAAAAATCGCTGTTTCCAGTTTCATTACAATCACGGTTGCCACATTTGGTAGAATTCTACCAAAAATGGTAGATTTTTTACTGTTTGGTAGATTGGTAGAATTATTGATGTTTTGGTCGATTTTGCCAACTATTCCTCTACAACTAAGAGGTGCTTCATAAATTTCCTATACAAACTAAAATTTTAACAAAATTTTCAAGAGGCATAAAATTTTGAGAACATTTTCTGTAGAAATAACATTTTGAGAAAATTTTTTGTAGATATTAAATTTTTGACAAATAAACTAAAATAAAATTTTAACAAACCTTTCTATAGAATTAAACTTTTGATAAACATTTTCTATAGAAGTAAAATTTTAGCAAAATTTTGAGAAAATTTTCCATAGAATTTTAACAAATATTCTATAGAAATAAAATTTTGAGAAAATTTTCTATAGAAATAAAATTTTAAGAAAATTTTCTGTAGAAATAAAATTTTTGACAAAATTTACTAAAGAAATAAAATTTAACAAAAGTTTCTATAGAAATAAAATTTTAATAAACTTTTCTAAAGGAATAAAATTTTGATAAAACTTTTCTATTGAAATAAAACTTTGACAAAATTTTCTATAGAAATAAAATTTTGAGAAAATTTTCCATAGAATTTTAACAAACTATCTATAGAAATAACAATTTTCTATAGACAAATTGACAATGTTTTCTATAGAACTAAAATTTTAACAAAACTTTATATATAAATAAAATGTGGACAAAATTGTATATAGAAATAAAATTTTGATAAAATAAAATTATTATGTTTGGCATTGACAATATTTTCTTTATAAATAAAAGTTTGAGAAAGTTTTTAATAGAAATAAAATTTTGAGAAATTTTTCCATAGAATTTTAACAAACTATCTATAGAAATAACAAATTTACTAAAGAAATAAAATTTTAAATTTAAAGTTCCTATAGAAATAAAATTTTAATAAACTTTTCTAAAGGAATAAAATTTTGAAAAAACTTTTCTATTGACATAAAACTTTGACAAAATTTTCTATAGAAATAAAACTGTGACAAAATTTTCTATAGAAATAAAATTTTGAGAAAATTTTCCATAGAATTTTAACAAACTATCTATAGAAATAGCAATTTTCTATAGACAAGTTGACAATATTTTTTATAGAACTACAAAACTTTCTCTAGAAATAAAATGTGGACAAAATTTTATATAGAAATATAATTTTGATAAAATAAAATTATTTTGTTTGGTATTGACAATCTTTTCTTTATAAGTAAAAGTTTGAGAAACTTTTCTATAGAAATAACCTTTTGAGAAGATTTTCTGTAGAAATTAAATTTTTGACAAAATTCACTAAAGAAATAAAAATTTAACAAAATTTTCTATAGAAATAAAATTTTAACAAACTTTTCTATGGATATAATATTTTTCAATAGAACTAAAACTTTGGCAAAATTTTCTATAGAAATAAAATTTTTAGAAAATTTTATATAGAATTCTAACAAATTTTCTATAAAAATACAATTTTGAGAATATTTTTTTATAGAAATTATATTTTGACAAAATTTTCGATAGAAATACAATTTTGACTAAATTTTCTATAGAAATAAAATTTTGACAAAATTTTCTATAGGAATAAAATTTTGACTAACTTTTCTATAGAAATAAAATTTTGAGAAAAATTTTCTATAGAAATAAAATTTTGACAAAATTTTCTATAGAAATAAAAGTTCGACAAATTTGCTCTAGAAATAAAATGTGGACAAAATTTTATACAGAAACAAGTAAGGAAAGTCTAAAGTCGGGCGGGGCCGACTATATTATACCCTGCACCACTTTGTAGATCTAAATTTTCGATACCATATCACATCCGTCAAATGTGTTGGGTGCTATATATAAAGGTTTGTCCCAAATACATACATTTAAATATCACTCGATTTGGACAGAATTTGATAGACTTTTACAAAATCTATAGATTCAAAATTTAAGTTGGCTAATACACTAGGGTGGAACACAATTTTAGTAAAAAACAAGGAAAATGTTGGTATTTTGACCATTTTTGTCGAAATCAGAAAAACATATATATGGGAGCTATATCTAAATCTGAACCGATGTCAACAAAATTTGGCACGCATAGCTATAATGCCAATTCTACTCCCTGTGCAAAATTTCAATTAAATCGTAGCAACAAATTGGCCTCTGTGGTCATATGAGTGTAAATCGGGCGAAAGCTATATATGGGAGCTATATCTAAATCTGAACCGATGTCAACCAAATTTGGCACGCATAGCTACAATGCCAATTCTACTCCCTGTGCAAAATTTCAATTAAATCGTAGCAAAAAATTGGCCTCTGTGGTCATATGAGTGTAAATCGGGCGAAAGCTATATATGAGAGCTATATCTAAATCTGAACCGATTTCAACCAAATTTGGCACACATAGTTACAATGCTAATTCTACTCCCTGTGCAAAATTTCAACTAAATCGGAGCAAAAAATTGGCATCTGTGGGCAAATGAGTGTAAATCGGGCGAAAGCTATATCTAAATCTGAAAGCTATATCTAAATCTGAACCGATTTGGCTGATATTTTGCAAGTTTTTCGAGCCTCATAAAATATTCGGATGTACGAAATTTGAGGAAGATCGGTTGATATACACGTCAATTATGACCAGATCGGTGAAAAATATATATGGCAGCTATATCTAAATCTGAACCGATTTTTTTCCAAAATCAATAGGGATCGTATTTAAGCCGAAATAGGGCACTCTACCAAATTTTAGGACAATCGGACTAAAACTGCGAGCTGTACTTTGCACACAAAAATACACCAACAGACAGACGGACGGACAGACAGACAGACGGACATCGCTAAATCGACTCAGAATTTAATTCTAAAACGATCGGTATACCAAACGATGGATCTCAGACTTTTCCTTTTTGGCGTTACATACAAATGCACAAACTTATTATACCCTGTACCACAGTAGTGGTGAAGGGTATAAAAAATTTATAAAAATTTTCTATAGAAATAATATTTTGACAAAATTTTCTGTAAAAATAAAATTTTAACAAAATAAAATTATTTTGCTTGATAGTTTTTTGGTAAAATTTTCTTCAAATTTTGTTCGGTTAATATTCTCTCGAGTGGCAACCGTATGATTACAATCCCTGGTGTAAGTATATTTTACTTTGTAACCACTGTACGATACTTCAATAGAAATTTGTGGTAGCTTTTGTGGTTGTCCCAAAATATATATTCATAACTGTGTTAAGTGGGTGTTGTATAACCTCAGGATAGCCTCACCAAAAAGGGTTGATTATGATTGTGGAGGTATGGAAGATAAATCTTAACTAATGTTCAACTAGATAACGAAAACAAAACAATCACCAAACACCTTCCCCCTTTAGCATCCTTCAATGTGAATGGAAATGAAATTGAGAAATTTACATATTCGGGTTATAAACACGAATGTGACAAATTAATTACAATATACTCTGCTATTTACATTTTTTGGAGTATGTGGTATTTTCTCAAAAAAAAAATATATCTACCAAAATTCAATGGGAATACCAAAGTTAGTCTACAGCTGAAGCATGAATAATAAATTAAATTAATTTTATGGCTTGAAAAATACACAAAAACTCATTTCATGGGTCAAAAAATATAACCTCTGAATCTTTTATTGCAATGTTCGAACCGGACATCGACACTATCGGCATCAACAAAATGAAGTGAACACAATAAACACTACCTGATCAAATTGGACAAGAGACAAAATCTGGCCAAAACAAAAAGCAAAAAAAAAAAATAAAATAAACCCTCATGCCCAACTTCAATAATCAACAATTGTAGAGCAAAAAAAAAAACACAATCGCTTTGGTAACCTGAGGTTAAACTTTGTCCAATAGCTGGGAAATGAACACAAATGATGTAACATAGGTTGAAATGTTATTCATATTCAGTATCAAATATGAATTGTAAAAAAAATCTTAGTAGCATATGAAAAGTTTAGATTAGATTCTAAACTACTGCATACATGCAATAAAATAAAACGCTTAGAAAACGTAGTTCTTTTGGTATTTCTCCGAAAAGGTCAAACCTGTATTACAAAATTGATTATAAAAATTTTATTTTTACCATCAAAAGCATTCTAAAACCCCAATTGATTTGGTTTATATCAAGCGATAGTCTTTTCTGAAGAACGAATTTCCTTACGCCCCAAATATGATTCATTGTATTATTTCGTAGTAAAAGTTTAATATTGTAAAGGATGATTTTTAAGAGTTATAGGAAAATTTTTCATTAAAACTAAAATCAGAAAAATGCAGGAAATCTTTATTTGGATCGATAGTACGGTTCATATAATTTAATGTTTGAAGATTATTTCATACAAATATCGATCGCGATATCACTACAAATGGTTCATCCGCTAAGAGCAATTTTTGCATACACTTTCTAACATTTCGGCCGGTATCTAACGAATGCTGTCTTCCAATTGGAGCGGGCTTGCCTGTGTATACATGAGCTTTAACATAGCCCCACCAACAATATTCTAAAGGCGTTAAATCGTACGATCTACGAGGCCAATTGACCGCTCCCGAACGTCAAATAGAATGTTCCCCGAACTCGCCACTCAATAACATGGTTATATTATAGACTCAAGGTGTTTGAAAACAAAAGCCGAAACGTTCGTCAGCTGTTTAAACCAGTTTTGCCAAAAAGGTAATAGCTAAACATCACCCTTTACTATGCAATATCGCACATCCTAAATTTACCCTTTCGAAATTGTACGAAATTTTTTTTGAACTACCACCATTTGTTCTATGCAAAAGTTGTATTATTTGTAAGAAACGCACCATCAAATATTTGCAAATAATGCTTGTTTATTTTCTTCTAATGAAGTTTCTTTAAATGCGTGTGTGTGCATTACATACTTGTATATAAATAGATCTGCTTGGCTGTGTACGTAACGTATAATGGCTATAGCGATATTTGCGAGTTGATGAGCTATATGGTCAGAAGACCGTGCCTAGGTGTCAAACACGGTTGCCACTTGGAAGAAATTGTCAAATGTTTACTTCTATAGAAAATTTTTACTTCTATAAAAAATTTTATTTGTATAGAAAATTTAGTCAAAATATTATTTCCATGGAAATTTTTTTTAAAAATTTTATTTCCATGGAAAATTTTGTCAAAATTTTATTTCCATGGAAAATTTGGTAAAAATTTTATTTCTATAAAAAATGTCAAAAATTTTTGACCATAGAAAATTTTGTCAAAATATTATTTCCATAAAAAAATTTGTCAAAATTTTATTTCTATAGAAAATTTTGTCACAAATTTATTTCCATAGAAAATTTTTGTCAAAATTTATTTCCATAAAAAATTTTGTCACAATTTTATTTCCATAGAAAATTTTTTTTCAAAATTTATTTCCATAAAAAATTTTGTCAAAATTTTTTTTCCATAGAAAAATTTGTCAAAACTTTATTCCTAAAGAAAATTTTGTCAAAATTTTATTTCTATAAAAAATTTTGTCAAAATATTATTTCCATAAACAATTTTGTCAAAATTTTATTTCTATAAAAAATCTTGTCAAAATATTATTTCCATGGAAATTTTTTTTCAAAATTTATTTCCATAAAAAATTTTGTCAAAATTTTTTATTCCATGGAAAATTTGTTCAAAATTTTATTTCTATAAAAAATTTTGTCAAAATTTTATTTGTATAGAAAATTTTGTCACAATTTTATTTCCATAGAAAATTTTTTTCAAAATTTATTTCCATAAAAAATTTTGTCACAATTTTATTTCAATAGAAATTTTTTTTCAAAATTTATTTCCATAAAAAATTTTGTAAAATTTTTTTCCATAGAAAATTTTGTCAAAACTTTATTCCGAAAGAAAATTTTGTCAAACTTTTATTTCTATAAAAAGTTTTGTCAAAATATTATTTCCATAAACAATTTTGTCAAAATTTTATTTCTATAGAAAATTTTGTCAAAATTTTATTTCTATAGAAAACTTTATCAAAATTTTATTTCTATAGAATATTGTGTCAAAATTTTATTTTTATAGAAAATTTTGTCAAAATTTTATTTCTATAGAAAATTTTGTCAAAATTTTATTTCTATAGAAAATTTTGTCAAAATTTTATTTCTATAGAAAATTTTGTCAAAATTTTATTTCTATAGGAAATTTTGTCAAAATTTTATTTCTATAGAAAATTTTGTTAAAATTTTTATTTTTATAGAAAATGTTGTTAAAATTTTTATTTCTATAAAAATTTTTGTCAAAATTTTATTTCTACAGAAAATTTTGTCACAATTTTATTTCCATAGAAATTTTTTTTTTCAAAATTTATTTCCATAAAAAATTTTGTCAACATTTTTTTTCCATGGAAAATTTGGTCAAAATTTTATTTCTATAAAAAATTTTGTCAAAATATTATTGCCATAAACAATTTTGTCAAAATTTTATTTCTATAAAAAATCTTGTCAAAATATTATTTCCATGGAAAATTTTTTTCACAATTTATTTCCATAAATAATTTTGTCAAAATTTTATTTCTATACAAAATTTTGCCAAAATTTTTTGTTCAATGAAAATTTTGTCAAAGTTTTATTTCCATAAAAAAATTTTGTCAAAATTTTGTTTCTATAGAATATTTTGTCAAAATTTTATTTTTATGAAAAATTTTGTCAAAATTTTATTTATATAGAAAATTTTGTCAAAATTTTATTTCTATAGGAAATTTTGTCAAAATTTTATTTCTATAGAAAATTTTGTCAAAATTTTATTTCTATAGAAAATTTTGTCAAAATTTTATTTCTATAGAATATTTTGTCAAAATTTTATTTTTATGAAAAATTTTGTCAAAATTTTATTTCTATAGAAAATTTTGTCAAAATTTTACTTCTATAGGAAATTTTGTCAAAATTTTATTTCTATAGAAAATTTTGTTAAAATTTTAATTTTTATAGAAAATGTTGTTAAAATTTTTATTTCCATAAAAAATTTTGTCAACATTTTATTTCTATAGGAAATTTTGTCAAAATTTTATTTATACAAAAAATTTTGTTAAAATTTTTATTTTTATAGAAAATGTTGTTAAAATTTTTATTTCTATAAAAAATTTTGTCAAAATATTATTTCCATAAACAATTTTGTCAAAATTTTATTTCTATAAAAAATCTTGTCAAAATATTATTTGCATGGAAAATTTTTTTCAAAATTTATTTCCATAAAAAATTTTGTCAAAATTTTTTTTCCATGGAAAAGTTGGTCAAAATTTTATTTCTATAAAAAATTTTGTCAAAATTTTTTGTTCAATGAAAATTTTGTCAAATTTTTATTTCCATAAAAAAATTTTGTCAAAATTTTATTTCCATAGAAAATTTTGTCAAAACTTTATTCCTAAAGATTTTTTTTTTTAATTTTTATAGAAAATGCTGTTAAAATTTGTATTTCTATAAAAAATTTTGTCAAAATATTATTTCTATAGAAAGTAAATACAGTTTTATTTCCATAGAAAATTTTGTCAAAATTTTATTTTGTTGTTTTTGATTTCAGCTTTAAACCTTACTATGACTAAACTACAAGTGTAGCTTAACCAACATAGGAAAATAATGTTTGTCAAAATTATTTGGGCAAAGCCCTATATACTGCAAGATGGTATGATGGACGCACGTTTCGGAATTACCATATTCCTTATCAGCATCCTCTACTTGCATCAAAACTATCAACCAATTATTAGAATAAATTCAGGCAGTTCACTAAATCCAAAGTGAACCACACTTGAACCTTCCCAAAAAAAGTTTATGATAGGCGGCCTCTGCCGAAATAAATTTGAACAAACATATCTCTTTGCCTTTATAGAAAAATTTGTCATAATTTCATTTTTATAGAAATTTTGTCGAAATTTTATTTCTATACTAAATTTTCTCAAATTTTTATTTCTATAGAAGATTTTGTCAAAATTTTATTTTTGTAGAAATTTTTCTCAAAATTTTATTTCTATAGAAAATTTTGTCAAAAATTTATTTCTTTTTTTCCACATTTTATTTGTATAGAAAATTTGGCAAAATTTTATGTCTATACAAAAGTTTCTCAAATTTTTATTTCTACAGAAAATTTTGTCAAATTTTTCTCAATATTTTATTTATATAGAAAGTGTTGTCAAATTTTACTCAATATTTTATTTCTATAGAAAATTTTGTCAAAATTTTATTTCTATAGCAAATTTGTGAATTTGTGTTCCGTGCATTTAAATCTCATTTTATTCTATATTCTAATACAAATCCCCTAAAAGTAGACAACCATTGTCCCTCCAATGTTTTAATGTTCCCGAAGTGTTTGTCTAAATAAAACCATTGGATAAATGCAAATTCTAGACCTAATGGCTTAGTTGATATCCTTTTTATATCTTTGCCATGCATACATCCTTTAGAAAACTCTCGATAGGGCCTAATATGCTATCAGTATTCTCCTGCAACACAAAACCCCAATCGGGCCAGCCGTTCTATCTCTCACACACATAAATAATTCTTTCAATTTACCGGCAACCATCCAAACATGTAACCAACACCATTCTCCAACCCCGATTGGGTAAAACTATCATCAAAATCCTATTAGTTGCAATTCGCATCCGTATCTCTTTTTCAATGGTCTTGTTTTCATCCTGAGGCAGCTACAACCCATGGTGGAAATGTGTGTGTGTGTGTGTTTCGTTTTCAGGCTCGAAGTCTTATTTCAATTTTATTGGCTGTTGTGTATAGACCTTTTATTTTGTTGGCAAATTAATTTTCCATTGTGGCTGGTAAAAATCTCGTTAGAGATCAAGATATAAAAACAAAAAACAAACATGGTAAGGCGAAGGTCTTTGTGGGGCCTATTTTGGAATTTTTTAGCAACCCTATTAAGAGTCCTTCAATATAAGTAGGGGATCGGCGAAGAATGGGTAACTTGCACGCTTGCCACTCATGCCAAAAATAATCTACCAAAATGTGAATAAAATTTTACCAAAAATCTACCAAATTTAAAAAGTATTTTTTTGAAGTTTTTGATTATTTTTTTGTGGAAAGCTAAAATTTTTAAAGATATTGAATTTATTAAAAATTTTCTAAAAATTTAAATTCTATTGAAAATTTTGGCAAAATTTTAATTCTATACAAAATTTCCTCAAAATTTTATTTCTGTAGAAAATTATCTCAAAATTTTATTTCTCTAGAAAATGTTCTTTTTTATCGATATATTTATCAAATTTTTTTCAAAATTTTATTTCTATAGAAAATTGTGTCGAAATTTTGTTTCATAAGAAACACTGTCAAAATTTTATATTTTTCTATCGAAAAATGTAAGTACCCCTTAATAGTGCCAAAAATAATTTACCAAAATTTGAGTAAAATTTCACCAAAAATTTACCAAATTTAAAAAATTCTGATGAAGTTTTTGATTAATTTTTTGTGGTTAGTAACAAAATTAAAATTTTTAAAGATTTGAATTTATTAAAAATTTTCTCAAAATGTAGTTTCTATAGAAAATTTTCTCAAAATGTAGTTTCTATAGAAAATTTTCTCAAAATGTAGTTTCTATAGAAAATTTTGTCAGAAATTTATTTCGATAGAAAATTTTGTCAGAAATTTTGTTTCTATAGAAAATTTTCTCAAAATTTTATTTGTATAGAAAATTTTCTCAAAATTTTATTTGTATAGAAAATTTTGTCAAAATTTTATTTGTATAGAAAATTTGGCAAAATGTTGTATTTTTCTATAGAAAATTTAAGTACCCTTAGTTGGAGAAGAATATTTGGCAAAATCTACCAAAACATCAAGAATTCTACCAATCTACAAAACAGTGAAAAAAACTACCATTTTTGGTAGAATTCTACCAACTGTGGCAACGGTGGTAAATGAACTTTAATTTAATTTAAATTTTTTCATTAAAAAAAATTGCCCTTAATATTGTATATGCGTGTCCTAAAATTTATCTAGCATACTCTGACTGTAAAATTTTAAAATTTTTAAAGATATTAAATTTATTAAAAATTTTCTCAAAATGTAGTTTCTATAGAAATTTTCTCAAAATGTAGTTTCTCAAAATTTTATTTCTATAGAAAATTTTGTCAGAATTTTATTTCGATAGAAAATTTTGTAAGAATTTTATTTCGATAGAAAATTTTTTCAAAATTTTGTTTCTATAGAAAATTTTCTCAAAATTTTATTTCTATAGAAAATTTTCTCAAAATTTTATTTGTATAGAAAATTTTTTCAAAATTTTATTTGTATAGAAAATTTTGTCAAAATTTTATTTGTATAGAAAATTTTGCAAAATGTTGTATTTTTCTATAGAAAATTTAAGTACCCTTAGTTGGAGAAGAATATTTGGCAAAATCTACCAAAACATCAAGAATTCTACCAATCTACAAAACAGTAAAAAAACTACCATTTTTGGTAGAATTCTACCAACTGTGGCAACGGTGGTAAATGAACTTTAATTTAATTTAAATTTTTTCATTTAAAAAAAATTGCCCTTAATATTGTATAAATGCGTGTCCTAAAATTTATCTTGCATACTCTGACTGTAAAATTTTAAAATCAATTCCGTATTAGAATTCCTCCTCGCTTCTTAATATATTATTTACAATTTTTTTCTAGTGTACGAAAATTGTTTCTATGTTCTGCGCCAATGGGCCTTATTACCATCATGGGCCCTAGCATCCCGCAAAAACACATCGAACTAACCAAAATGAACATCTGTGATTTCTAAATATCTCAAATAATTGTGGTCGTTGTCCAACAATAGTTTCAGGATTTATTTCATCGTAAATGGCTTAAACCTGAGGTTGGCTGTTGGTGAAGTTTTCATATGTTTTGGACCATGATAAATATCACATCACATCAATTCACCTTTTGGGCCAATTTTACAAATCCGCCAGGCTTCAAAAATTTTCTTGGATCTTTTTTTGGGAAAAGAAACGAGTCGACAAATTGTGACAATACCATTAGTTGGGGGACATCATGAAAATTTATTTTAGCTAAGGTTGGAGTAAATTTTGTCTACTATATTTTTGGCCATAATCGCTATTGTTGCTGGTCCAATTTGGGGTTTTCATTGTTGGCTAACACCAGAAAAAGGATTTTAATCAGTTACTAAAGCCACTTTCTATGAACTTCTATGCCCCAGAAGATTGGTTTGTAGCCACATATATGTTTGCCTCCATTGAAATCATTTAGCTGACCAAGATCTAAGGGTTTATGCCATTTTATGTTTTCATATCTATGGCCAAATGCCAAGGAAACAAGTAAGGATTCATCCCTGAAAGATGGAAAGGCAATAAAATAATGTAGCACCAGATTATATAATAATGTCGTAGTTTTCTGATGTTGTCTCATTTTTACCTCAGTATGGTATGGAAGAAGTGATTATTAGTAGACCATAAAAGATTTTGTCTTGTTGTAATCTTTTTTCATTTTAACGACAACATTTTTCTGTTCCTAATGGCATTTGTTAATGGACAAATGAAGAAGAGGTTTTAGAAAGCCTAGAATGTTAGAGATGAAATAATTCATTAAGCTATTGAAATACCGCTATGAAATGGTCATATTGTGGAGCAATTTTTTCGGAGTAATCAAAAGTTCCATCTATTGTGTTTACTGCTTCCTTATGGACAACATTTCGTGCATAATAATATCGATGCAATATTGGGATATAAACATCGAAACTCCAATTTTTGTACGTTGATCTTCCAAAAGGCTCCGTAAGGCAAATCTGGGCATCAGTATATATGGGGGCTATATATAATTATGGACCAATTTTTTCATGATTGTCAGAGAGTATACACTAACATCGCGTACCAAATAGCAACCGGTTCTGATGTAATTTGCTATTCCAGGGGGTTCTGCAAAATATGGCAGTCATACCAAAAGTGGTACGTATGGCTCCTTTGCAATCACGGTTGTTACAGTTGTTAGAATTGTACCAAAAATGGTAGATTTGTTACTGTTTGGTAGATTGGTAGAATCCTAGACGTTTTGGTAGATTTTCATTTTTTTTTAGAAATACAATTGGACAAAATCCTCTGTAAGAATAAAATTTTGCCAAATTTTCCATAAAAAAATTTACAAAATTTTCTATAGAAATAAAATTTTGACAAAATTTTCTATAGCAATAAAATTTTGAAAAAAATCTCTATAGCAATAAAATTATGCCAAAAATTTTTTATAGCAATAAAATTATGCCAACAATTTTTTACAGGAATAAAATTTTTCCAAACATTTTGTTTAAAATTAAAATTTTCTATAAAAATAAAATTTTGACAAAATTTTCTATAGAAATAAAATTTTGAAAAAAAATTCTATAGCAACAAAATTTTGACAAAATTTTTTTATAGAAATTAAATTTTGACAAAACTTTCGATTGAAATAAAATTTTGATAAAATTTTCTATAGAAATAAAATTTTGACAAAATTTTTTATAGAATAAAATGTTGACAATTTTTTGTAGATATACAATTACAACAGATTGGTAGAATCCCAGACGTTTTTTCATTTTTTTTTTAAATACAATTTGAAAAAATCTTCTGTAGAAATAAAATTTTGACAAAATTTTCTATAGAAATAAAATGTGGACAAATTTTTTTTACAGAATTAAAATTTTGGCAAAATTCTCCTATAGAAATAAAATTTTGACAAAAATTTTCTACAGCAGTAAAATTTTGCCAACAATTTTTTATAGAAATAAACTTTTTCCAAAAATTGTCTATAAAATTAAAATTTTTAACAAAATTTTCTATAGAAATAAAATTTTGACAAAATTGTCAATAGAAATAAAATTTTCTATAGAAATAAAATTTTGACAAAATTGTCTATAGCAATAAAATTTTGACAAAATTGTCAACAGAAATAAACTCCTGACAAAAATTTCCTATAGAAATAACATTTTGCCCAAAAATTTCTATAGCAACACAATTTTCTATAAAAATACAATTTTGACAAAATTTTCTATAGAAATAAAATTTTCTATAGAAATAAAATTTTGACAAAATTTTCTATAGAAATAAAATTTTGATAAAATTCTCTGTGGATATACAATTTTGACAACATTTTCTATTTAAATAAAAATTTTGCCAAAAAATTTCTATAGCAAAACAATTTTCTATAAAAATATAATTTTGACAAAATTTTCTATAGAAATAAAATTTTCTATAGAAATAAAATTTTTATAAAATTTTCTGTGGATATACAATTTTGACAACATTTTCTATTTAATTAAAAATTTGAAAAATTTTCTATAGAAATAAAATTTTGTTAAATTTTTCTATAGAAATAAAATGTTGACAAAATTTTCTACAGAAATAAAATTTTGAGGAAATTTTCTATAGCAATAAAATTTTGCCAACAATTTTTTATATAAATAAATTGTCAATAGAAATAAAATTTTGACAAAATTTTCTATAGAAATAAAATTTTGACAAAATTTTCTATAGCAATAAAATTTTGACAAAATTGTCAAAAGAAATAAACTCCTGACAAAAATTTCCTATAGAAATAACATTTTGCCAAAAAATGTCTATAGCAAAACAATTTTCTATAAAAATACAATTTTGACAAAATTTTCTATAGAAATAAAATTTTCTATAGAAATAAAATATTGACAAAATTTTCTATAGAAATAAAATTTTGATAAAATTTTCTGTGTATATACAATTTTGACAACATTTTCTATTTAAATAAAAATTTTGCCAAAAAATTTCTATAGCAAAACAATTTTCTATAAAAATAAAATTTTGATAAAATTTTCTATAGAAATAAAATTTTGATAAAATTTTCTGTGGGTATACAATTTTGACAACATTTTCTATTTAAATTTAAAAAATTTGTTCAAATTTGACAAATTTTCTATGGAAATAAAATTTTGTCAAATTTTTCTATAGAAATAAAATTTTGACAAAATTTTCTATAGAAATAAAATTTTGAGGAAATTTTCTATAGCAATAAAATTTTGCCAACAATTTTTTATAGAAATAAAAGTTTTTCAAAATTTTTCTATTAAAATAAAATTTTTAACAAAATTATCTATGGAAATACAATTTTGAAAAAAATTTCGATAAAAATAAAATTTTGAAAAAATGTTCTATAGAAATAAAATGTTGACAAAATTTTTTATAGAAATAAAATTTTGTGAAAATTTTCTATAGACATACAATTTTGACAAAATTTTCTATAGAAGTAAATTTTTTTTTGACCCCATAAGAAAACATTTTCTATAGAAATAAAATTTTGACAAAATTTTCTATAGCAATACAATTTTAACAAAATTTTCTATAGGAATAAAATTTTGACAAAATTTTCAATAAAAATAAAATGTTGACAAAATTTTCAATAGAAATAATATTTTGATAAAATTGTCTATAGAAATAAAATTTTGACAAAATTTTCTATAGCAATAAAATTTTCATAACATTTTCTATGTCTATGGGGTCTAGGTTAGGTTAGGTGGCAGCCCGATATATCAGGCTCACTTAGACTATTCAGTCCATTGTGATACCACATTGGTGAACTTCTCTCTTATCACTGAGTGCTGCCCGATTCCATGTTAAACTCAATGACAAGGGACCTCCTTTTTATAGCCGAGTCCGAACGGCGTTCAACATTGCAGTGAAACCACTTAGAGAAGCTTTGAAACCCTCAGAAATGTCACCACCATTACTGAGGTGGGATAATCCATCGCTGAAAAACTTTTTTTTGGTGTTCGGTCGAAGCAGGAATCGAACCCACGATTGCAAGGCGGGCATGCTAACCATAGCACCACGGTGGCTCCCTTCCATGGGGTCTAAAACGAATATTGCAAACGGAATGATAAGGTTAGCATACCGCCATCCCATATTTTAAAGAATATTTTTAGCGTCAAATGAAAACTTAAACTTCTTAACCTAAAAATTCGTTCCTCCGAAAAGATTGTCTTTTTTTCAGTGTATAATTTTCTTAACATCCTTATTATAATAGAACGGATCTGTTGCTGTGCATATGCACATAAAATACAAATTATTCTATCATTCAAAAGAAACAAAAAAATATTATCACAATTATCGAATTCAATGTTTTGCCATATTATTCAATTAAATTTTGCAACAAGATATCATGAGACGGTCAAAAACCAGCCATACGGCCACCATTGAGCAATGACCAAAACAATTTAAGAATAGCCGTAATGTTAATGTGATATAGGAAACCTTTCATGCTTAGTGTCTACGATCTCTATAATTCGCTATACTAGAGGAGCAAAAAATTCTAAACAGTTAATAGATAGATGGTCTAAACGGAAGCAATACAGCAGAAATTCTTTAAACTTGCTTAATTCATGTTGCTTTGGGCCGAATTAAAACCAGAAGTAGTCTACATAATACATAGAATTTTATATAGGGGACACTCCATTATATTTACTAAGAAAAAAAAAATAATTATATACAACCCTGCCGATTTCAGAGGAATAAAATTTAGACAAACGAAGTTTTCTTTTAACGCAAAACATTAACCCCCATTTTCATGAAACTCCGTCAGTGCTAAGTTAGCTAACGAACTTTTAAACTGTACTATGGACATATCTTTCATCTTGCCAGTTAGGAGCACAACTGCTAAAAAATTTTCAGTTATAGTAAACCGGATAGAAGATATTTCCATTTTACTTTCTGTTAACTGGGAGTTAAAGTCTAACGGAGCTACATGAAAATGGCCGTAAAGGATTATTTTATTGGTTAATTATTGTTATTTTATTTGGTCTAGAATAAATATAGAATTTTTAAATATCGAGCAAGTCAAAAAAAAATAAATAACATAAAAAATGTGGAAATACTTAAATTTTTAAACTGTTACATTTTTATACCCTCCACCATAGGATGGGGGTATATTAACTTTGTCATTCCGTTTGTAACACATCTAAATATTGCTCTAAGACCCCATAAAGTATATATATTCTGGGTCCTGGTGAAATTCTGAGTCGATCTGAACATGACCATCCGTTCGTCCGTCCGTCCGTCGGTTGAAATCATGCTAACTTCCGAACGAAACTAGCTATCGACTTGAAACTTGGCACAAGTAGTTGTTATTGATGTAGGTGAGATGGTATTGCAAATGGACCATATCGGACCACCTTTACGTATAGCCCCCATATAAACGGACCCCCAAATTTGGCTTGCAGGCCCTTTAAGAGAAGCAAATTTCATCCGATCCGGCTGAAATTTGGTACATGGTGTTAGTATATGGTCTCTAATAACCATGCAAAAATTAGTCCACATCGGTCCATAATTACATATAGCCCCCATATAAACCGATCCCCAGATTTGGCTTTCGGAGCCTATAAGAGAAGCAAATTTCATCCGATCCGTCTGAAATTTGGTACATGGTGTTGGTATATGGTCTTTAACAACCATGCAAAAATTGGTCCACGTCGGTCCGTAATTATATATAGCCCCCATATAAACGGACCCCCAAATTTGGCTTTGGTACATGGTGTTAGTATATGGTCTCTAACATCCATGCGAAAAGTGGTCCACATCGGTCCATAATTATATGTAGCCCCCATAAAACCGATCCCCAGATTTGGCTTTCGGAGCCTCTAAGAGAAGCAAATTTCATCCGATCCGTCTGAAATTTGGTACACGGAGTTAGTATATGGTCTCTAACATCCTTGCAAAAATTGGTTCACATCGATCCATAATTATATAGAGCTCCCATATAAACCGATCCTCCGATTTGGCTTGCGGAGCCTCTAAGAGAAACAAATTTCATCCGATCCGGCTGAAATTTGGTACATGGTGTTGGTATATGGTATCTAACAACCTTGCAGAAAGTGGTCCATATCGGTCCATAACTACATATAGCCCCCATATAAACCGATCCCCCGATTTGGCTTGCGGAGCCTCTAAGAGAACCTAATTTCATTCGATCCGGCTGAAATTTGGTACGTGGTGTTAGTATATTGTCTCTAACATCCATGCAAAAATTGGTCCACATCGGTCCATAATTATATATAGCCCCCATATAAACCGAACCCCCGATTTGGCTTGCGGAGCCTCTAAGAGAAGCAAATTTCATCCGATCTGGCTGAAATTTGGTACATGGTGATGGTATATGTTCTCTAATGACCATGCAAAAATTGGTCCACATCGGCCAATAGTTATATATAGCCGCCATATAAACCGATCCCCCGACTTGGTTTGTGGAGGCTCTAAGAGAAGCAAATTTCATCCGATCCGGCTGAAATCTGGTACATAGTGTTAGTATATGGTCTCTAATGACCATACAAAAAATGGTCCACATCGGTCCACATAATTATATATAGCCCCCATATAAACCAATCACCAGATTTGACGTCCGGAGCCTCAATCAATCAATTTTCAATTTCCGAAGAAAATCATCTTCAGTGATGAGGCACATTTTCACCTCAGTGGATTCGTCTATAAACAGAATTGCCGCATTTGGGCGAATGAGAATCCAAGAGCGATTGTCGAAAAACCAATGCACCCACAAAGAGTGACTGTTTGGTGCGGTTTATGGGCTGGCGGCATCATCGGGCCGTATTTTTTCCAAAATGAGGCCGGTCAGGCAGTTACTGTGAATGGTGTTCTCTATCGTGAGATGATAACGAACTTTTTATAGCCCGAATTGGAAGATATGGATGTGGACGATATGTGGTTTCAGCAGGACGGTGCCACTTGCCACACAGCTAACGAAACAATGACTCTTTTGCGCAACAAATTCAATGGCCGTGTTATCTCACGTAATGGCGTTGTCAATTGGCCGCCAAGATCATGTGATTTGACACCGTTGGACTTTTTTCTATGGGGTTATTTGAAAGAAAAGGAGTACGTCGATAAGCCAGCAACAATTCAAGAGCTAAAGGATGAGATAATTCGGCACATTAACGGCATAGAACCTCCATTATGCCTCAGCGTCATCGAAAATTTGGACCCATTTGGCCGGTATTTTGTTCCATACATAAATGAGTAATACCAATATATAATAATAAAATAAAATTACAATAATTTCCTAAATAGTTTGTGTTTTATTCAAAATCAACATCGGCCCTTGAAATTTTAACCACCTTTTATATGATATCTAACAACCATGCCAAAAGTGATCCATATCAGTCCATAATCATATATAGCCCCCATATAAACCGATCCCGTGATTTGGTTTTGGAGCCTCTTGGAGGAGCAAATTTCATCCGAGTCAGTTGAAATTTGGTGCATTGTGCTAGTATATGGCCGTAAGATACCACAAACCAAGTAATTCGATTGTGGATGAAAGTCTTTCGTAGAAGTTTCTACGCTATCCATGGTGAAGGGTATATAAGATTCGGCGTGGCCGAACTTACGGTCATATATATTTGTTTAATGTGTTCCGGTACTGAACTCCACGGTTTGATGATGTAAACGAAAAATAATCTTGAAATGTTCCTTTTTAATTTTTTTTTTCAAATCTTATCAACAATTCTAAAGAAACTTGTATTATTTCCAATTAGCTTCTTGCCAGATCTTAAACGAAAATAGGTATTGTACATTGCCCGATAAAAACTGCTAGCAAAAAATTATGGAAATTGAAAGATACCAAACATAAGTTCAGTTCCCTATAGAAAAACAAAAATATGAAAATCATCTTAAGCACCCTATTGACCATATTCAAATTTCCATACTCACCTCAAGGACAGGACAATACATTGAAAGATTTCCTTTTTTATATATGCCAGTGGTTATATCGGTCATTAGTTTGCTCTGGGATTTTAAGAAAATATTACAAAGATTTATATCGTAGTAAAGCAATGTTCGATAACCCTTGCCTAGAGGTTTCTTTATGGCAAAATCTATCATGGCCCATCAGACGTTTGCATTCGGAGATATCCAAAAGTAATAGGCAAAATGTCAATATTAAAATAGGACATTTGCAGAAAAACTCCACATAGCTTTTATGGACTTCATTTGAGAGAAGTGTTAGCTGAAACTGAAATATTTTTATACCCTCCATCATAGGATGGGGGTATATTAACTTTGTCATTCCGTTTGTAACACATCGAAATATTGCTCTAAGACCCCATAAAGTATATATATTCTGGGTCGTGGTGAAATTCTGAGTCGATCTAAGCATGTCCGTCCGTCCGTCCGTCCGTCTGTTGAAATCACGCTAACTTCCGAACGAAACAAGCTATCGACTTGAAACTTGGCGCAAGTAGTTGATATAGATGTAGGTCGGATGGTATTGAAAATGGGCCATATCGGTCCACTTTTACGTATAGCCCCCATATAAAGGGACCCTCAGATTTGGCTTGTGGAGCCTCTAACAGAAGCATCTTTCATCCGATCCGGCTGAAATTTGGTACATGGTGTTGGTATATGGTCTCTAACAATCGTGCAAAAATTGGTCCACATCGGTCCATAATTATATATAGCCCCCATATAAACCGATCCCCAGATTTGGCTTGCGGAGCCTAAAAGAGAAGCAAATTTCATCCGATCCGCCTGAAATTTGGTACATGGTGTTGGTATATGGTCTCTAACAACCATGCAAAAATTGGTCCACATCGGTCCATAATTATATATAGACCCCATATAAACCGATCTCCAGATTTGGCTTGCGAAGCCTCAAAGAGAAGCAAATTGCATCCGATCCGGCTGAAATTTGGTACATGGTATTGGTATATGGTCTCTAGCAACCGTGCAAAAATTGGTCTACATCGGTCCATAATTATATATAGCGCCCATATAAACCGATCCCCAGATTTGGGTTGCGGTGCGTCAAAGAGAAACAAATTTCATCCGATCCACCTGAAATTTGGTACATGATGTTGGTATATGGTCTCTAACAACCATGCAAAAATTGGTCCACATCGGTTCATAATTATATATAGCCCCCATATAAACCCATCCCCAGATTTGGCTTGCGAAGTCTCCAAGAGAAGAAAATTTCATCCAATCTGGTTGTAATTTGGAACATGGTTTTAGTATATGATATTTAACAACCGTGCCACAATTGGTCCATATCGGCCCATAATTATATATAGCCCCCATATAAAACGTTCTCCAGATTTGACCTCCGGAGCCTCTTGGAGGAGCAAAATTCATCCGATCCGGTTAAAATTAGGAACGTGGTGTTAGTATATGGTCGCTGAAAACCATACCAAAATTGGTCCAATCACACAAAAATTGGTCCATATCGGTTCATAATCATGGTTGCCACTAGAGCCAAAATTAATCTACCAAAATTTTATTTCTATAGAAAATTTTGTCAAAATTTTATTTCTAGAGAAAATTTTGTTAACATTTTATTCGGTTCATAATCATGGTTGCCACTCGAGCCAAAAATAATCTACCAAGATTTTATTTGTATAGGAAATTTTGTCAAAAGTTTATTTCTATAGAAAATTTTGTTAAAATTTTATTTCTGTAGAAAATTTTGTTCACATTTTATTTCTAGAGAAAATGTTGTCAAAATTTTATGTCTACTTTGTCAAACTGAATTATATACGTATTGGATCGATCTTTTTTGATTTAATATATAACACGTATGGACTTACATACAATTTAGAAGATGGTGTTAGGAGGTTTTAAGATACCTTGCCATCGGCAAGCGTTACAGCAATTTAAGTAATTCGATTGTGGATGGCAATGTTTAGAAGAAGTTTCTACGCAATCCATGATGGAGGGTTCGGCCTGGCCGAACTTACGGCCGTATATACTTGTTTTTTTTTTTTTTAATTTGTATATAGTCTATTTAAATATAATTATTAAAAATGTATCATTTGTATCGACATCAGTGTCAATCACAGTCAAACAAAAGTAATTATTAAATCCCCCAATTAAAATATTTAGATTGGAAATAGAATGTTTATGGTTTCGTCGACAAATGATAAATTACCAACAAGCGAGGAAAGCCTAAAATCGTGAGGGACCGACTACATCATACCCTGCACAACTTTCTAACACGCCACTGCGCAACAAACAAAAGGTAGCATTGGAAATGTTCTACTTGAATCCGTAAGTAATACAAAAACGGATCAGAAGCCATGAAAAGGGGGAAGTCATCGGATGCTAAAAAAACATCCGCTGTATTGATTTCCCACTAATTATTCAGATGTACGTAATGCTATAGCAGCACTACGGATTTCGTATTTTCAAAATATTAGTAAACAATAAACAAAATATTTTCTTTTTTAAATAAAAACAAGTATATACGGCCGTAAGTTCGGCCAGGCTGAATCTTATGAACCCTCCACCATGGATTGCGTAGAAACTTCTACTAAAGACTGTCATCCACAATCGAAATACTTGGGTTGCGGTAACACTTGCCGATAGCAAGGTATCTTAAAATTTCTTAACACCGTCTTCTAAATTGTAACTTAGTCCATACGGGGTATATATTAAACAAAAACAAGTATATACAGTAGTAAGTTCGGCCGGGCCGAATCTTAAATACCCACCACCATGAATCAAACATAATAGTTTCCTTTGAAAATTTCAGGGGGGTTTGATGACAGATATTTTCCCAAGCAGATCAGTTCAACCAGTACGCTTCCCACAGATAAATGTAAAGATTTTACCTATGAAGACTAGATCAGATTCTGAATTTATAAGAACCATTTTTTGTTTGAGTTTAGAGGAATCATAAACATGTCTTGTAAGTGTGCAAGAAAATGATGAATTCATGATCAGTGCGCCGTCTATACCCTCAATATGAACCGATAAAACTAAATCGTATATACTTTGTTATGGGTCTAAAATGCCAGTATAACATATTTTCAATTTGTGGCAAATCTGATAAAAACTACAATTTCTAGAAACCCTAGGAGTTAAATCGGGAGTTCGTTGTAATGGGGGCTATAACAAAACATGGATCGATAATCACCATTTTCGGCACATCTCTTCATTTTCCTAGAATACCTCTACATTTCCAATTTCAGGCAAATTGGGTAAAAACTACGGATTCTAGAAGCCCAAGAAATAAAATCGGGAGATCGGTATATATGGGGGATATATCAAAACATAGACCGGTACTCACCATTTGCAGCGCACGTCTTTAGGGTCCCAGAGTACCTCCACATTTCCAATTTCAGGCAAATTGGGTAAAAACAACGGATTCTCGAAGCCCAAGAAATAAAATCGGGAGATCGGTCTATATGGGGGCTATATCAAACATAGACCGGTACTCACCATTTTCGGCACATCTTTTTATTTCCTAGAATTACTCTAGATTTCCAATTTCAGGCAAATTGGGTAAAAGCTACGGATTCTAGAAGCCCAAGAAGTAAAATCGGGAGATCGGTCTATATGGGGGGTATATCAAAACATGGACCGATACTCACCATATTCGGCTCACCTTCTTAAGGTCCTAGAATACCTCTAGATTTCCGATTTGAGGCAAATTGGGTAAAAATTACGAATTGTAGAAGACCAAGAACTAAAATTGGGAGATCAGTTTATATGGGGGCTATATCAAAACATGGACCTATACTCACCATATTCGGCTCACCTCCTTAAGGTCCTAGAATACCTCTAGATTTCCGATTTGAGGCAAATTGGGTAAAAATTACGGATTGTAGAAGACCAAGAACTAAAATCGGGAGATCAGTTTATATGGGGACTATATCAAAACATGGTCCGATAATCACCATTTTCGGCGCATCTCTTTATTTTCCTAGAATACCTCTAGATTTCCAATTTCAGGCAAATTGGATAACAACTACGGATTATAGAAGCCCAAGAAGTAAAATCGGGAGATCGGTCTATATGGGGGCTATATCAAAACATGGACCTATACTCACCATATTCGGCTCACCTCCTTAAGGTCCTAGAATACCTCTAGATTTCTGATTTGAGGCAAATTGGGTAAAAACTACGGATTCTAGAAGCCCAAGAAATAAAATCGGGAGATCGGACTATATGGGGCCTATATCAAAACATGGACCGATAATCACCACTTTCGACACATTTCTTTATTTTCTTAGAATACCTCTATATTTCCAATTTCAGGCAAATTGGATAAAAACTACGGATTATAGAAGCCCATAAAATAAAATCGGGAGATCGGTCTATATGGGGGCTATGTCAAAACATGGACCGATACTCACCATTTTCGGCACACCTCTTTAAGGTCCTAGAATACTTCTAGATTTCCAATTTCAGGCAAATTGGTTAAAAATTACAAATTCTAGAAGACCAAGAACTAAAATCGGGAGATCGGTCTATATGGGGGCTATGTCAAAACATGGACCGATACTCACCATTTTCGGCACACCTCTTTAAGGTCCTAGAATACTTCTAGATTTCCAATTTCAGGCAAATTGGTTAAAAATTACAGATTCTAGAAGCCCAAGAAGTAAAATCGGGAGATCGGTCTATATGGGGGCTATATCAAAATATGGACCGGTACTCACCATTTACAGCACACGTCTTTAGGGTTCCAGAGTACCCCTAGATTTCAAATTTCAGGTAAATTGGATTAAAACTATGGATTCTAAAAGCCCAAGAAGTAAAATCGGGAGATCGGTCTATATGGGAGCTATATAAAAACATGGACCGATACACTCCATTTTCGGCACACCTCTTTATGGTCCAAGAATACCTCTAGATTTCTAATTTTAGGCAATTCGGATAGAAAATACGCTTTCTAGACGCCCAAGAAGGAAAATCTGGAAATCGGTCCATATGGGGGCTATACCAAAACATGAACCGATAGGAACCATTTGCGGTACACTTTTTGATGGTCCCAAAAAAACTTCCAGCTTTCCAATTTCAGGCAAATTGGATAAAAACTACAGTTTTTATAAGCCCAAGACAAATCGGGAGGTGGGTTTATATGGGGACTATATCAAAACTTGGACCGATATAGCCCATCTTCGAACTTGACCTGCCTGCAAACAAAAGACGAATCTGTGCCAAATTTCAGGACTATAGCGCCATTATTGAAGGCTGTAGCGTGATTACAACAGACAGACAGACGGACATGCTTATATCGTCTTAGAATTTCTCCCTGATCAAGAATATATATACTTTATATAGTCGGAAATCGATATTTCGATGTGTTACAAACGGAATGACAACTTTATATACCCCCGTCACCATTCTATGGTGGTCGGTATAAAAAGGCCGACATATATAATTCAGTTTGACAAAATTTTCTATAGAAATAAAAATTTGACAAAATTTTCTATAGTGATAAATTTTTGACAACATTTTGGTAGATTATTTTGGGCAATATGGACCAATATTTGTTTTCCAAACGTTCCTTTTTGCGTATACAACTACTTGGGTTGGGTTTTAAGACGATAGCTTATTTTGTTCGGGTATTAGCATGAGTTCAACAGACGCACAGAAAAAAATAATCACCAAAATTTTTCCAATAAAATTTTTAATTAAATTAAAAAAAAAAAAATATTCAATTAAATATATAATTGATTTTACAAATTTATTAATCGAAATAACAAAAATTAATTGTATCAATTAATTTTTTAATTGGCTTTGGTGATTGATACTATCGTTTCTGTGATTGAAGACATTTCAATTAAAAATTTATTAGATCAATTAATTTTGTGATTGAAGATAAAAAATATTTTTTCTGTCTGGCCAGAATTTCACCACGATCAAGAATGTATACACTTTATGGGGTCTGAGACCAAGATTTCTTTACCAGTACCAACTACGCAAAATCTACATTTAAAAGTGAACTGTTTCTTAATAATTCTTCGCTTCTTTGGCTCGCAATCATTATCATTAAGATCTTTGAAACTGGATATGATTTTGCTTCACTATATTTATATATAACGTAAGGAAAGCCCCATATTCAAGTCATAACACAGCCTTAACTTCGTGTTATTATGATGCAAGTCGAACGCTATTTTTCCTTATTCTTCGTCTGGTCAATGATGATGAAGTAATAAAACAACTTACAACCTCGTCAAATATGCACGAGTACCAAGCACAGTTGCCACAGTTGGTGGAATTCTACCAAAAAGTGCTGAATTTTTTACTGTTTGGTAGATTGGTAGAATTCTTAATGTTTTGGTAGATTTTGCGAAATATTCCTCTTCAACATAAAGGTCCAAAATTTTCTATATAAATAAAATGCTAACAAAATTTTTTATAGAAATAAAATTTTGACAAAATTTTTTCTAGAAATAAAATTTTGAAAAAAAATTTTCTAGAAATAAAATTTTGAAAAAAATTTTTCTAGAAATAAAATTTAAAAAAAAAATGAAAAAATTTTTTCTAGAAATAAAATTTAGGCAAAATTTTATATAGAAAAAAATTTTACAAAAGTTACTATCAAAATGAAGTTTTGACAAAATTTTCTTCAAAAATAAAATTTTGACAAAATTTTCTATAAAAATAATAAATAAAAAAAATGTCTATAAAAATAAATAATACAATTTTCTATAGAAATAAAATTTTGACAAAATGTTATAGAGGTCCAAAATTTTCTATATAAATAAAATGCTAACAAAATTTTCTATAGAAATAAAATTTTGACAAAATTTTTTCTAGAAATAAAGTTTTGAAAAAATTTTTTCTAGAAATAAAATTTTGACAAAATTTTTTATGGAAAAATAATTTTGACAAAAGTTACTATAAAAGTAAAATCTTGACAAAATTTTCTTTAAAAATAAAATTTTGACAAAATTTTCTTTAAAAATAAAATTTTGACAAAATTTTCTATAAAAATAACATTTTGACAAAATTTTCTATAAAAATAATAAATAAAAAATGACTATAAAAATAAATAATAAATTTTTCTATAGAAATAAAATTTTGACAAATTGTTATAGAGGTCCAAAATTTTCTATATAAATAAAATGCAAACAAAATTTTCTATAGAAATAAAATTTTGACAAAATTTTTTCTAGAAATAAAATTTTGAAAAAATTTTTTCTAGAAATAAAATTTAAAAAAAAAATTCTAGAAATTTTTTATAGAAAAAAGATTTGACAAAATTTACTATAAAAATAAAATCTTGACAAAATTTTCTTTAAAAATAAAATTTTGACAAAATTTTCTATAAAAATAAAATTTTGACAAAATTTTCTATAAAAATAAAATTTTGACAAAATTTACTATAACAAGTATATACAGCAGTAAGTTCGGCCGGGCCGAATCTTAAATACCCACCACCATGAACCAAATAAAGGGTGATTCTTTTGAGGTTAGGATTTTCATGCATTAGTATTTGACAGATCACGTGGGATTTCAGACATGGTGTCAAAGAGAAAGATGCTCAGTATGCTTTGACATTTCATCATGAATAGACTTACTAACGAGCAACGCTTGCAAATCATTGAATTTTATTACCAAAATCAGTGTTCGGTTCGAAATGTGTTTCGCGCTTTACGTCCGATTTATGGTCTATATAATCGACCAAGTGAGCAATACGTAAATAAGCAAAATTGCCGCATTTGGAGTGAAGAGCAACCAGAAGCCGTTCAAGAACTGCCCATGCATCCCGAAAAATGCACTGTTTGGTGTGGGGTGTACGCTGGTGGAATCATTGGACCGTATTTTTTCAAAGATGCTGTTGGACGCAACGTTACGGTGAATGGCGATCGCTATCGTTCGATGCTAACAAACTTTTTGTTGCCAAAAATGGAAGAACTGAACTTGGTTGACATGTGGTTTCAACAAGATGGCGCTACATGCCACACAGCTCGCGATTCTATGGCCATTTTGAGGGAAAACTTCGGAGAACAATTCATCTCAAGAAATGGACCGGTAAGTTGGCCACCAAGATCATGCGATTTGACGCCTTTAGACTATTTTTTGTGGGGCTACGTCAAGTCTAAAGTCTACAGAAATAAGCCAGCAACTATTCCAGCTTTGGAAGACAACATTTCCGAAGAAATTCGGGCTATTCCGGCCGAAATGCTCGAAAAAGTTGCCCAAAATTGGACTTTCCGAATGGACCACCTAAGACGCAGCCGCGGTCAACATTTAAATGAAATTATCTTCAAAAAGTAAATGTCATGGACCAATCTAACGTTTCAAATAAAGAACCGATGAGATTTTGCAAATTTTATGCGTTTTTTTTTTTTTAAAAAGTTATCAAGCTCTTAACAAATCACCCTTTATTAGGGTTTCCTTTGACAATTCAGGAGGGCTTGAGGACTTGAGGACACTTCCCGAAGATAATTTTAAAGATTTCACCTATGAGGACTATATCAGATTCTGGATTTATAAGAACCACTTTTGTTTGAGTTTTAGAGGAATCATTAACATCTCTTGTAAGTGTGCAAGAAAATTTTTAAATAACGTCTTGATTTGAAATCTTGAATCTGTAGATTTTCACCCGAGAAGTAAAATCTGGAAATTTTACATTGAGTTTCAAGCAATTTTCATGATCAGTGCGCCTCATTAAGTGAAGTCGGTCTATATGGAGGCATTACCAAATGGACCGATAAAAACTTAATCCGATACACGTTTTTGTGAGCGGATAAAAACTACGGTTTCTAGAAACCCAAGGAGTTAAATCGGGAGATCATTCTTATGGGGGCTATACTAGAATATGGACCGAAAACGGTGAGTTTTCTGCACACTTCTTCATGGCCCGAAAATACCTCTAGATTTCCAATTTCAGGCAAATTGGATAAAAACTTCGGATTCTAGAAGCCCAAGAAGTAAAATCGGGATATCGGTCTATATGGGGGCTATACACAAACATGGACCGATACTCACCATTTGTGGCACACCCCTTTATGGTACCAAAATACCTATAAATTTCAAATTTCAGGCAAATTGTATATAAACTACGGATTCTATAAACCCAAAATGTAAAATCGGGAGATCGGTCTATATGGGGGCTATACCAAAACGTGGAACGATACGGACCATTTTCGGCACACCTTTTGATGGTCCTCAAGTACCACTAGATTTTCAATTTTAGGCAAATTGGATAACAACTACGGTTTCTATAAGCCCAAGACCCCAAATCGGGAGGTCGGTTTATATGGGGACCATACTAAAACATGGACCGATGCTCACCATTTTTGGCACACCTCTTTACGGTTCTAAAGTACCTCTCGATTTCCAATTTCAGGTAAATTGGATAAAAACTGCGGTTTCTATAAGCCCAAGAAGTAAAATCGGGAGATCGGTCTATATGGGGGCTATGCCAAAACATGGACCGATACTCACCATTTTTGGCACACCTCTTTATGGTCATAAAATACCCCTAGATTTCAAATTTCAGGCAAATTGGATAAAAACTACGATTTCTATAAGCCCAAGACCCCAAATCGGAAGGTCGGTTTATATGGGGACTATATCAAAACCTGGGCCGATATAGCCCATCTTCGAACTTGACCTGCCTGCAGACAAAAGACGAGTTTATGCAAATTTTCAGCACGATTGCTTCATTATTGAAGACTGTAGCGTTATTACAACAGACAGACAGACAGACAGACAGACAGACAGACAGACGGACAGACGGACATCGTTATATGGTCTTAGAATTTCTCCCTGATCAAGAATATATATACTTTATATAGTCGGAAATCGATATTTCGATGTGTTACAAACGGAATGACAAACTTATTATACCCCCGTCACCATTCTATGGTGGTGGGTATAAAAATAATAAATAAAAAAATCTATAAAAAGAAATAATAAAATTTTCTATAGAAATAAAATTTTGACAAAATGTTAATAAAATTTTCTATAGAAATAAAATTTTTGTTTTGTTATTGTTGGCTTATTCTTCAATTATTTTGTTGTTTTTGATTTCAGCTTAAAATCAATCACAAACAATAACATGAAATAAAATGTTGACAAAATTTTTTATGAAAATAAAAATTTTCCATAAAAATAAAATTTTGACTAAATTTTCTATAAAAATAAAATTTTGACTAAATTTTCTATACAAAATGTTGACAACATTTTTTGTAAAACTAAAATTTTGACACAATTTTCTATAGAAATAAAATTTTTACAAAAATTTCTATAAAAATAACATTTTGACAAAACTTTCTACAGAAATAAAATTTTTACCAAATTTACTATAGAAATAAAATTAGGACTAAAAGTTATATAGAAATAAAATTTCGACAACATTTTCTACAGAAATAAAATTTACACAAAATTTTCTATAGAAATAAAATTTTTAAAAATTTTCTATAGAAATAAAATTTGACAAAAAAATAAAAATTTTCTATACAAATAAAATTTTGAAAAAATTTTCTATAAAAATAAAATTTTGAGAAAATTTAAAAGAAAAACAAAATTTGCACAAAATTTTCTGTAACAATAAAATTTGGACAAAATTGTCTATAGAAATAAAATTTTGACAAAATTTTCTATAGAAACAAAAGTTTGACAAAATTTACACTAGATTACGACTAAAATTTCTATAGAAATAAAATGCTGACAAAATGTTTATAGAAATAAGATTTTGAGAAAATATTTTTTTTTTTGTGTTTGGTAGTTTTTTACTCCAAATTTTGGTAGATTATTTTTGGCTCGAGTGGCAACCGTGGTACCAAGTTATTCACTTACTCACTCGCTCTGCTTAACTTTTGATTTTCATTCAGGGTAATTTGCCAGAGATTTGTTGCTGTCGTCTTGCCATGGCTGTTGTTCCAGTGACTGATATTGCTAGTTCACACAACGATTTATCCAAGTGGTAGCCGGTTAGCCACTGATATATCTGAGGTAGCTGCAACTTTAGTTGGCCCATTCAGCATTGCTCTACGCTTATGAGATCGATGGTTGATTGTGACGAATTCACCAAGTTGTACGCATGCGCCACCATCCTATTCCATACCAAACAGCATGCAACTTGATGAACATGATTATTGCGACACTATTTGGTGTTGCTACTTTTCACTATGTATCGTATGCAGCTTTTCAATGTTGTGTGCTGATGATTTTTCTATTGAATTGTGGCCAACTGCCGTAGTTTCAATGGAAACTTTTTGCAAGTCTCTAAGACTTCTTTCTTAGGCAAATTCTAGCGTTTCGATTTCAATTGAATGGTAAATCAGTTATCCGTTGATCGTTGTCGGGCAAAGTTGTTGGTTTTTCTAGTCTTGCTAAAAGATTTGGTTGATTTTTTGAAAATGTATTTGAAATCTACGATTTTATTATTGTTCTTATGCAATTTTGTGAAATGTGAAGATAAATTTCTTACCGATCCGCGTAAGTGGGATGAAAAAGTAATAGATCTTATTGGTAGAATCATTTCAAAACTCCAGCTCCTTTGACAAAGAAACCCCCTTATCACACGATGCAGCACTAAAAAATTAAAACTAAAACGTTTGGAAGACGCTTATCGCAAACGTTGTTTATGTTACATTTTTTAATTAACTCGAAAAAAAACCCAAAAAATATAACAATTTGATTTTTGCAAAAAAAAAAAAATATTCCAAAGTCAAAATCGAATTACTCATATCCAGCGTTTTCTTATGTTGCTACATATTTTGAGATTTCGAAGTAATAATTTGGAAATCATGATAAAGTTTTTGGAATTTATGTGCAATTCTAATCGAACCAAAATTTGTCGTTGGTGTCGTTTAAAAAAGGTCATCAGATATGTAACTTTTTCTTTACATTAAGTTCTTTTGAATCTGTTTGTGTGTGCTCTACAATCTGATATATAAATAGAATTACTTTGCTATAGCAAAATTTATGTGTTTATGATTAAAGGAGTTACATAAACGGTTGCCACTCGTACCTAAAATAATGTACCAAAATTTGAAGAAAATTTTAACAAATTACAACAAATCTTATTTTAAAATTTTGTTCACATCTTTGTAGTTACAACAAGGGAAAGTTACTACTTCTACAAAAACGTAGAACTTACTACGGACTTCGATAGTATAACCGAAATTTTAAAAATAAAAAAAAAATATATTTTGATAAAATGTTATTTCTATAAAAAACGTAAAAATTGTATTTCTATGCATAATTTTGTCAAAATTTTATTTCTATAGAAAATTTTGTCAACATTTTAATTCTACAGAAAATTTTCCAAAATTTTATTTCTATAGCAAATGTTGTCAAAATTTTATTTCTAAAGAAAATTTTGTCAAAATTTTATTTTTATAGAAAATTTTGTCAAAATTTTATTTCTAGAGAAAATTTTGTCAAAATTTTATTTCTATAGAAAATTTTCTCAAAATTTTATTCCTATAGAAAATTTTATCACAATTTTATTTCTATAGAAAATTTTGTAAAAATTTTATTTCTATAGAAAATTTTGTCAAAATTTTATTTCTATAGAAAATTTTGTCAAAATTTTATTTCTATAAAAAAAATTTAAAAATTTTATTTCTATAGAAAATATGGTCAAAATTTTATTTCTATAGAAAATTTAGTCAAAATTTTATTCTATAAAGAAAATTTTGTCAAAATTTAGGACATTTTGTCAAAATTTTATTCCTACAGAAAATTTTGTCACAATTTTATTTCTATAGAAAATTTTTTTCAAAATTTTATTTCTTATTTCTATATAGAATTTTTCCAAATTTCATTTCACTAGAAAATTTTTTTCATAATTTTACTTCTATAGAAAATTTTGTCAAAATTTCATTTCTATAGAAACTTTTATTTCTATATAGAATTTTGTCAAAATTTTATTTCTATAGAAAATTTTATCAAAATTTTATTTCAATAGAAAATCTTATCAAAATTTTATTTCTATAGAAATTTTTGCCAATTTGTTTTCTCTAGAAAATTTTTTCAACATTTTATTATTTTATTGTGTCAAAATTGTGTCGAATTTTTATTTCAATAGAACATTTTGTCAAATTTTTATTTCAGCAGAAAATGTTGCCAAAGTTTTATTTCTATAGAATATTTTGTCAAAATTTTATATCTATAGAAAATTCGGTCAAAATTTTATTTCTATAGAAAAAAATTATTTCTATAGAAATTATCGAATTTTGTCAAAATTTTATTTCTTTAGCAAATTTTATTTCTATATAGAATTTTTTCAAAATTTCATTTCTCTAGAAAATTTTTTCATAATTTTATTTCTATAGAAAATTTTGTCAAAATTTAATTTCTATAGAAACTTTTATTTCTATGTAGAATTTGTCCAAAATTTCATTTCTCTAGAAAATTTTTTCATAATTTTATTTCTATAGAAAATTTTGTCAAAATTTTATTTCTTAGAAAATTTTATCAAAATTTTATTTCAATAGAAAATGTTATCAAAATTTTATTATTAGAAAATTTTGCCAATTTGTTTTCTCTAGAAAATTTTGTCAACATTTTATTATTTTATTATGTCAAAATTGTGTCGAATTTTTATTTCAATAGAAAACTTTTCCAAAATTTTGTCAAAATTTCATTTCTATAGAAAATTCTGTCAAACCATTGTTTCTATAGAAAATTTTGTCAAAATTTTATTTCTATAGATTTTTTTTTCATTTCTATAGAAATTTTTGTCAAAATTTTATTTCTATAGAAATTTTTGTCAAAATTTTATTTCTATAGAAAATTTTGTCAAAATTTTATTTCAATAGAAGGTTAGGTTAGGTTAGGTTATGTGGCAGCCCGATGTATCAAGCTCACTTAGACTATTCAGTCCATTGTGATACCACAGTGGTGAACTTCTCTCTTATCACTGAGTGCTGCCCGATTCCATGTTAAGCTCAATGACAAGGGACCTCCTTTTTATAGCCGAGTCCGAACGGCGTTCCACATTCCAGTGAAACCACTTAGAGAAGCTTTGAAACCCTCAGAAATGTCACCAGCATTACTGAGGTGGGATAATCCACCGCTGAAAAACATTTTTTGGTGTTCGGTCGTAGCAGGAATCGAACCTACGACCTTGTGTATGCAAGGCGGGCATGCTAACCATTGCACCACGGTGGCTCTATTTCTATTTCTATTTCAATAGAAAATTTTATTTCTATAGGAAATTTTGTCAAAATTTCATTTAAGCTAAGCTTTTTTCCAGTATAGATTGCATAGTCTCGAACACAGCTTTCAAAAAATTCCCTATGCTTGAATACCCATCATTTAAAGTTAAAATTTGCAAACCCTATCCCTTTACTAAGATTTTGTAAAAATTATTAACACTTCTTCCACAGCAGATTACATCAAAACATGCAAAATTGCCGAAAAAAATTTTGTTAACTGTTCCACGGAGAGTATACAAAAACTTTTTGACAAACTCAATACTGGTAAGTTGAAGAAAATCGTAATTTTAGAATTTAATTTTTAGAGTTTAGAATTTTGAAAATTAATGTTGAAAATTGAAATCTCTTTTATCGTCAGGTATACCCGGTTTGGATAGCATCAAAAGTTTTGATCCCTTCCTGTTGAATCGCATTAAAATCACTCAGGGTAACAGTAATGCCATTAATCTTAAAGTGGAGTTGGCTAATGTGAAAATTGAAGGATTTGGTCATACCAATGTTCTGGAGAGTATGTAAGTACAATAAACAGTACAATGGTAGAAGAGTTTTCATTTCTGAGAAACGAAATTTTAGACAAGCGAAGTTTTCCTGATGGAATGGAATTTTCTTTAAAAGCAAATAAAAAACATCGTATGTCATAAAATCGGGTATATATGGTCCTTAAGAAAATAAATAAAAATAAAATATGACATGAAAATTTAGAAGCAAAGGTAATATATTCTATACGGTTTCATTTGAATTGAAAAATGCTTCAGTTGCATTTTTCAAAGAATTTTTATACCCACCACCATAGAATGGTGGTGGGGCTATAATAAGTTTTGTCATTACGTTTGTAACACATCGAAATATCGATTTCCGACATATAAAGTATATATTCTTGATCAGGGAGAAATTCTAAGACGATATAAGCATGTCCGTCTGTCCGTCTGTCTGTCTGTTGTAATCATGCTACAGCCTTCAATAATGGTGCTATCGTACTGAAATTTGGCACAGATTCATCTTTTGTTTGCAGACAGGTCAAGTTCGAAGATGGGATATATCGGTCCAAACCGATATACTTTTTGGTGTTCGGTCGAAGCAGGAATCGAACCCACGACCTTGTATATGCAAGGCGGGCAAAAGTTCCATTGAATATGAAAACGGTTTCGTTTGATGTGAAAACGGCTTCATTTGACTTGAAAAACGTTTTATTTGGTTTGATTTCATTTGAAATTTAAAAGCATTTATATCCTTATTAGAATATTTTAAAATAATTTTTATACCCACCACCATAGAATGGTGACGGGGGTATAATAAGTTTGTCATTCCGTTTGTAACACATCGAAATATCGATTTCCGACTATATAAAGTATATATATTCTTGATCAGGGAGAAATTCTAAGACCATATAACGATGTCCGTCTGTCCGTCTGTCTGTCTGTCTGTCTGTCTGTCTGTCTGTCTGTTGTAATAACGCTACAGTCTTCAATAATGAAGCAATCGTGCTGAAAATTTGCATAAACTCGTCTTTTGTCTGCAGGCAGGTCAAGTTCGAAGATGGGCTATATCGGCCCAGGTTTTGATATAGTCCCCATATAAACCGACCTCCCGATTTGGGGTCTTGGGCTTATAGAAATCGTAGTTTTTATCCAATTTGCCTGAAATTTGAAATCTAGGGGTATTTTATGACCATAAAGAGGTGTGCCAAAAATGGTGAGTATCGGTCCATGTTTTGGCATAGCCCCCATATAGACCGATCTCCCGATTTTACTTCTTGGGCTTATAGAAACCGCAGTTTTTATCCAATTTACCTGAAATTGGAAATCGAGAGGTACTTTAGAACCGTAAAGAGGTGTGCCAAAAATGGTGAGCATCGGTCCATGTTTTAGTATGGTCCCCATATAAACCGACCTCCCGATTTGGGGTCTTGGGCTTATAGAAACCGTAGTTGTTATCCAATTTGCCTAAAATTGAAAATCTAGTGGTACTTGAGGACCATCAAAAGGTGTGCCGAAAATGGTCCGTATCGTTCCACGTTTTGGTATAGCCCCCATATAGACCGATCTCCCGATTTTACATTTTGGGTTTATAGAATCCGTAGTTTATATACAATTTGCCTGAAATTTGAAATTTATAGGTATTTTGGTACCATAAAGGGGTGTGCCACAAATGGTGAGTATCGGTCCATGTTTGTGTATAGCCCCCATATAGACCGATATCCCGATTTTACTTCTTGGGCTTCTAGAATCCGAAGTTTTTATCCAATTTGCCTGAAATTGGAAATCTAGAGGTATTTTCGGGCCATGAAGAAGTGTGCAGAAAACTCACCGTTTTCGGTCCATATTCTAGTATAGCCCCCATAAGAATGATCTCCCGATTTAACTCCTTGGGTTTCTAGAAACCGTAGTTTTTATCCGCTCACAAAAACGTGTATCGGATTAAGTTTTTATCGGTCCATTTGGTAATGCCTCCATATAGACCGACTTCACTTAATGAGGCGCACTGATCATGAAAATTGCTTGAAACTCAATGTAAAATTTCCAGATTTTACTTCTCGGGTGAAAATCTACAGATTCAAGATTTCAAATCAAGACGTTATTTAAAAATTTTCTTGCACACTTACAAGAGATGTTAATGATTCCTCTAAAACTCAAACAAAAGTGGTTCTTATAAATCCAGAATCTGATATAGTCCTCATAGGTGAAATCTTTAAAATTATCTTCGGGAAGTGTCCTCAAGTCCTCAAGCCCTCCTGAATTGTCAAAGGAAACCCTAATAAAGGGTGATTTGTTAAGAGCTTGATAACTTTTTAAAAAAAAAAAAACGCATAAAATTTGCAAAATCTCATCGGTTCTTTATTTGAAACGTTAGATTGGTCCATGACATTTACTTTTTGAAGATAATTTCATTTAAATGTTGACCGCGGCTGCGTCTTAGGTGGTCCATTCGGAAAGTCCAATTTTGGGCAACTTTTTCGAGCATTTCGGCCGGAATAGCCCGAATTTCTTCGGAAATGTTGTCTTCCAAAGCTGGAATAGTTGCTGGCTTATTTCTGTAGACTTTAGACTTGACGTAGCCCCACAAAAAATAGTCTAAAGGCGTCAAATCGCATGATCTTGGTGGCCAACTTACCGGTCCATTTCTTGAGATGAATTGTTCTCCGAAGTTTTCCCTCAAAATGGCCATAGAATCGCGAGCTGTGTGGCATGTAGCGCCATCTTGTTGAAACCACATGTCAACCAAGTTCAGTTCTTCCATTTTTGGCAACAAAAAGTTTGTTAGCATCGAACGATAGCGATCGCCATTCACCGTAACGTTGCGTCCAACAGCATCTTTGAAAAAATACGGTCCAATGATTCCACCAGCGTACACCCCACACCAAACAGTGCATTTTTCGGGATGCATGGGCAGTTCTTGAACGGCTTCTGGTTGCTCTTCACTCCAAATGCGGCAATTTTGCTTATTTACGTATTGCTCACTTGGTCGATTATATAGACCATAAATCGGACGTAAAGCGCGAAACACATTTCGAACCGAACACTGATTTTGGTAATAAAATTCAATGATTTGCAAGCGTTGCTCGTTAGTAAGTCTATTCATGATGAAATGTCAAAGCATACTGAGCATCTTTCTCTTTGACACCATGTCTGAAATCCCACGTGATCTGTCAAATACTAATGCATGAAAATCCTAACCTCAAAAGAATCACCCTTTATTTGGTTCATGGTGGTGGGTATTTAAGATTCGGCCCGGCCGAACTTACTGCTGTATATACTTGTTTTTATTTATTTATTCAAAATTAGAGTGTATCGAAAAGACTACAATATTTTTAAATATTTTTTTATTATTAAAACATAGAGTATACCCCAAAGACTATAGTTGGAAGACCACCTTCATGCTGCCTGTTATGAAATTAAAGGGCGATTATAGTTTATTTGGTCGTATTCTATTGATTCCATTGAATGGTAAAGGAGAGGTATTCTTAGATGCTGGTAAGTTTTAAAACATTTCATTTTTTTTGTTCTTTTTTTTCAAATATTCCCATCTCTCTTCATAAGAAAATATGACCGTAGTGATGCGTACGAAAACCAAATTGTATTCAAAAGGCGGATTTACATTCTATAATGTTACCAATACGGATGTTGATTTTACCTTAGATGGACTGAGATCATATTTCTCAAATCTTTTCAATGGACAAAAACAATTGGGTAAGAGTTTTTAATTAGAATGTTATATATTAAACTTTAACATTAACATTTAAGAAGAGCTAAATCACAAATATGAATATGTTTATTCGGGATCTGCAAGGCACATCACCGTAATAATACAGCATAGTATAGGTCTGTAAACATTACATTTCCTTTCCTTCTTCAGGTAGTCGATGGGCATCACATCTTGCGAATCCAAGATCACGGTCAGTCTTTCCACTATTGGAGATTTTCCCCAAATTGGGGAAATTTTCGTTGATGAAATTTTGTGATGGGGACTTGAGATTTTTAGGGGAATTTTTTTTGGTTCAATATAAAAAAATTAGGTTTACACTAAATTATTTTTTTTTGCATTTTTATACCCTCCACCATAGGATGGGGGTATATTAACTTTGTCATTCCGTTTGTAACACATCGAAATATTGTTCTAAGACCCCATAAAGTATATATATTCCGGGTCGTGGTGAAATTCTGAGTCGATCTGAGCATGTCCGTCCGTCTGTTGAAATCACGCTAACTTCCGAACGAAACCAGCTATCGACTTGAAACTTGGCACAAGTAGTTGCTATTGATGTAGGTCGGTATTGCAAATGGGCCATATCGGTAAACTTTTACGTATAGCCCCCATATAAACGGACCCCCAAATTTGGCTTGCGAGGCCGCTAAGAGAAGCAAATTTCATCGGATCCGGCTGAATTTTGGTACATTATGTTAGTATATGGTCTCTAACAACCATGCAAAAATTGGTCCACATCGGTCCATAATTATATATAGCCCCCATATAAACCGATCCCCCGATTTGGCTTGCGGAGCCTCTAAGAGAAACAAATTTAATCCGATCTGGCTGAAATTTAGTACGTGGTGTTGGTATATGTTCTCTAATGACCATGCAAAAATTGGTCCACATCGGCCCATAATTATATGTAGCCCCCATATAAACCGATCCCCCGATTTGGCTTGCGGAGCCTCTAAGAGAAGCAAATTTCATCCGATCCAGCTGAAATTTGTTTCGTGGTGTTGGTATATGTTCTCTAATGACCATGGAAAAATTGGTCCACATCGGCCCATAATTATATATAGCCCCCATATAAACCGATCCCCAGATTTGACCTCCGGAGCCTCTTAGCCGAGCAAAAGTCATACGATCCGATTGAAATTTGGTACATGGTGTTAGTATATTGTCTCTAACAACCATTCCAAAATTGGTCCATATCGGACATATAGCCCGCATATAAGCCGATCCCCCGATTTGACCTCCGGAGCCTCTTAGAGGAGCAAAATTCATCCGATCCGGTTGAAATTTGGAACATGATGTTAGAATGTGGTCTCTAACAAACACGCAAGAATTGTTCCATATCGGTCCATAATTATATATAGCCCCCATATAAACCGATCCCCCGATTTGGCTTGCGAGGCCTCTAAAAGAAGCACATTTCATCCGATCCGGCTGAAATTTGGTACATGGTGTTAGTATATGGTCTCTAATAACCATGCAAAAATTGGTCCACATCGGTCCATAATTATATATAGCCCCCATATAAACCGATCCCCAGATTTGGCTTGCGAGGCCTCTAAGAGAAGCAAATTTCATCCGATCCGGCTGAAATTTGGTACATGGTGTTAGTATATGGTCTTTAACAACTATGCAAAAATTGGTCCACATCGGTCCATAATTATATATAGCCCCCATATAAATCGGTCCATAATCATATATAGGCCCAGATTTGACCTCCAGAGCCCCTTGGAAGAGCAAAATTCTTCCCATTCGGTTGAAATTTAGTACGTGATATTAGTATATGGTATCCAACAACCATGCAGGAATTGATACCTATCAGCCCATAATTATATATGATATTTAACAACCATGCCAAAAGTGGTCCATATCAGTCCATAATCATATATAGCCCCATATAAACCGATCTCGAGATTTGGTTTTGGAGCCTCTTGGAGGAGCAAATTTCATCCGAGTGAGTTGAAATTTGGTACATTGTGCTAGTATATGGTCATTAACAACCATACCTAACTAGGTCCATATCGGTCTATAGTTATATATATCCCTCAGATAAATCGATTCCCAATCACACACAAATTGGTCCATATCAAGTTCATAATTGTATATAGCCCCCATATAAGCGACCCCCATATTTCAATTCTGGCTCTCTACGTACCCTGCAAAAAGTCCATATCGATTCGTAATTATTTGTGGACTTAACTATACATAACTTTTTTGTCTAATATATATCACGTATGGACTAACTCACAATTTAGAAAACGATGTTAAGAAGTTTTAAGATACCACAACCCAAGTATTTCGATTGTGGATGACAATCGTTCCTAGAAGTTTCTACGCAATCCATGGTGGAGGGTACATAAGATTCGACCTGGCCGAACTTACGGCCGTATATACTTGTTTAAAACCAACGAAACCGATCGCAAAAATTGATTTTTGATCACTCTAGGGAATAAAATCGAATATTGATTTAGGTGTATGTTAGCCATACAGAGACTGGGAATCTTGAATCTTCTCTTCAAACTAACCAAACATTTTATTTTATTTATTTAATTTAATTAAATGATTTTTTATTTTCCTCTCAAAATTGTATCATTACAGAGGATAGTACAAATAAATTCTTCAATGATAATTGGCGCATGTTGACCGATGCCTTATATACCGTAATCACGCAGACAATTGAAGATATTCTTCTGGATGTTCTGAGAAAAATTTTCCATTACATTCCGGCGAATTTCTTTGTTGAGGATATACCAACACCAGAACAATTATATGGAAGCAAACATAAGCCAAAGAAAATTTAATTGAAAATTTCTCATGGCAATGGAGCTGATTATTGTTGTATATAATTAAGTTTTGTTTTTGTTTATTTTTTCAGTTTTTTTGTTTTTTCTTAAGAATTAAGTATCTTGCTATATCCATTTTGTATATAAATCTTAAGCGTATATCGCAAGTTATCTCAAATTAAGATTTTTAACCATAAACTTTTGTGAAATTTAAGTGTTATTTCTATTTTTTGGGGCGAAGAAGGGAACTCAAAGGGGTGACAAGGAGTATGGAATTGATGATTGCAACTCGCTGCACCACACATTAATTTGTTTGCATCGGCATTTTGGGCAAAGTGGAATTTAACCAAACACCAACGATCAATTAAGTTCTTATCCACCAAATAAGTAATGCTGTCTCACTGCCACATATCCACTGTTGTATGCAAAGAGTTCATGGTTATGTCATTTCCGTGATGTCAAATGTTAAAAAGGAGGTGCGATTTTAATGATTATGTCTATATAGACAATGAAAGAAAAATTTTTTTTTCTGAGGAACGACATTTTAGAGAAACGAAATTTATTTTTAAAGCAAAAAAAATTTTTTAAAGCGAATAAAAAACGCTATAGTCAAAATACAGTGAACAATGTAGAAACAATATAGAGCTTTACTTAATTGCATTGCATACCAGCCATCCTGTATAGAAATTTTAGTAATTCAGATATATGCAAAATTTTTATATTTTAAATTAGCAGGAATTTTACTTTAAATTTTAGCACAAATTTATGTATTGGCGTAACCGTTTGATATATCGACGTAAGGCCAACATCCCACACAGCAAAAAAAGAAATGGATGTACGCAATTAGGCTATTTTAAGTAACAATTTTAGTTCTGGACAATTAAATTCCATCAAAATATATAATCAATAAAAAAATTAAAAAAAAAAAAAATAAATAAAATAAAAAATTAAATTTTATCCCTGCTGGAATTTAAACTTGTGCCGATTGACTTTTTCAATTTCATAAAAATTTTTTTGAGAAGGTTTTGTAAATTACTATAATTTTTAACTTTTTTTTGTCGATTTTAAATGGAAAAAATATAAACCGAAAGTAGCAAAATAAAACCGATCTTTAACATAAAAAATAATTTTGTAGAAAAATATTTGATAAAAAAAGTATATACGACCGTAAGTTCGGCCAGGCCAAATCTTATTTCGCCTCCACCATGGATTGCTCCGAAACTTCTAGTAAAGAATGTCATCCACAATCGAATTACTCGGGTTGTGGTAACACTTACCAATAGCAAGGTATCTTAAAACTTCTTCACTTCTTCTAAATAGTAAGTTAGTCCATACGGGGTATATATTAAACAAAAAGGGCCGATTGAATACGTATATAATTCAGAAATAAAATTTTGACAAAATTTTCTATAGAAATAAAATTTTGATAAAATTTTCTATAGAAATAAAATTTTGACAAAATTTTCTATAGAAATAAAATTTTGACGAAATTTTCTATAGAAATAAAATGTTGGCAGATTGCTCGAGTGGCAACCATGATTATGAACCTATGGACCAATTTTTGTGTGATTGGGGATCGGCTATATATAACTATAGACCGATATGGACCAATTTTGGCATGGTTATTAGCGGCCTTATACTAACACCACGTTGCAAATTTCAACAGGATCGGATTAATTTTGCTCCTCCAAGAGGCTCCGGAGATCAAATCTGGGGAACGGTTTATATGGGGGCTATATATAATATGGACCGATATGGACCAATTCTTGCGTGTTTCTTAGAGACCACATTCTAACACCATGTTCCAAATTTCAACCGGATCGGATGAATTTTGCTCCTGCAATAGGCTCCGGAGGACAAATCTGGGGATCGATTTATATGGGGGCTATATATAATTGTGGACCGATATGGACCAATTCTTGCATGGTTGTTAGAGACCATATACTAACACCACGTACCAAATTTCAATCGGATCGGAAGACTTTTGCTCCTCTAAGAGGCTACAGAGGTCAAATCTGGGGATCGGTTTATATGGGGGCTATATATAACTATGGGCCGATGTGAACCAATTTTTGCATGGTCATTAGAGAACATATACCAACACCATGTACCAAATTTCAGCCAGATTGGATGAAATTTGCTTCTCTTAGAGTCTCCGCAAGCCAAATCGGGGGATCGGTTTATATGGGGCTATATATAATTATGGACCGATGTGAAACAATTTTTGCATGGTCATTAGAGAACATATACCAACACCATGTACCAAATTTCAGTCAGATCAAATCAAATTTGCTTCTCTTAGAGGCTCCGCAAGCCAAATCGGGGGATCGGTTTATATGGGGCTATATATAATTATGGACCGATGTGAACCAATTTTTGCATGGTCATTAGAGAACATATACCAACACCATGTACCAAATTTCCAGATCGGATGAAATTTGCTTCTCTTAGAGGCTCCGCAAGCCAAATCGGGGGATCGGTTTATATGGGGTCTATATATAATTATGGGCCGATGTGGACCAATTTTTGTATGGATGTTAGAGACCATATACTAACACCATGTACCAAATTTCAGCCGGATCGGATGAAATTTGCTTCTCTTAGAGGCTCCGCAACCCAAATCTGGGGATCGGATTATATGGGGGCTATATATAATTACGGACCGACGTGGACCATGGTTGTTAAAGACCATATACTAACACCATGTACCAAATTTCAGACGGATCGGATGAAATTTGCTTCTCTTAGAGGCTCCGAAAGCCAAATCTGGGGATCGGTTTATATGGGGGCTATATGTAATTATGGACCGATGTGGACTAATTTTTGCATGGTTAGTAGAGACCATATACTAACACCATGTACCAAGCCAAATTTGGGGGTCCGTTTATATGGGGGCTATACGTAAAAGTGGACCGATATGGCCCATTTGCAATACCATCCGACTTACATCAATAACAACTACTTGTGCCAAGTTTCAAGTCGATAGCTTGTTTCGTTCGGAAGTTAGCGTGATTTCAACAGACGGACGGACGGACGGATGGTCATGTTCAGATCGACTCAGAATTTCACCACGACCCAGAATATATATACTATATGGGGTCCTAGAGCTATATTTCAATGTGTTAAAAACGGAATGACAACGTGAATATACCCCCCATCCTAAGGTGGAGGGTATAAAAATAAAACTGAAAAACAATATGAAGCTTTACTTTGTTGCATTACATATCAGACACCCTGTATAGAATTTTTAGTAATTCAGATATATGCAAAATTTTATATTTTGAATTTGCAGGAATTTTAATTTAATTTATACATTGGTATATCGACAAAAGGTCAACATTTCTGACTCTGATATTTTTCCTGGTCTGTCCCTACTAAAAAGCATGGCCAAAAAGTTTTCTTTTTGGATCTGGAAGTGGTGAAAAGTTGGAGCAGAAGCGATAAATTTAACATGCACTTGTCATAGGATGGATGTACACCTTTTCAACAGCCATTGCACAGAATTTGCATCCCTGCTTATGGGATTCATTAATAAACAAATTGTGATATTTTGACAAATAAATAATTTACATAATTTTTTATGCATTCTAACGCTTAACTGAAACGTTTCACTTAAAAAATTTTCGGAATTTTTTTAGAATGGATATTGTATTTTTTTTCGACAAAATTTTAATAATTACTTCTTACTCTGTCTTTAACCTATTCAAAACAAACAAAAATTTAAATTACAAATATGAAAAAAACTAGTTTTTTGAAGTGCTTTTAAAGTTGTGCCTTTAGAAGAACTTCAATTGTTTTTTTGCTGGGTACTGAAAGGTTTATTGGCTTGTGGTTGTGGATTAAAAAATCTTTACGTAATTTTTTTTTCAGTGTAAATTCTTCATAAATCGGCTAAGGTATAGTCTCCACTCCATCTAAAATAGTAAAATTTGAAAATTTTTTCTCGTAACATCCCTAACTTCGAAAAAGGTTAGCCATCTCTTCCCATTATCCTGGTGGGTTGTAGAGTGAAATCCAATCCATGCCTTTCGCCTTACCTTATGTGTAAGGCCTGGGCTTGCTCCATTTAAGCTCTTACCAAAATATGTGTGCTGTACTTTTAAATGGCCTTAACCGCAAATACAATGAAACCGTATGTGTTAAATTAATTGCCCTGTTTCCGTTTTCAACTTGATGGTCGGTTGTCCTCATCGCCGTTGCATGCCGGAAAAAAGGATTAACGATAGGGCTAACGACAAACGAACGAGCGAACGCGCGCGCACACACTTTAGGTCCATACTCACAGCACACAGTGAATATTATACGAAATGGTGTGTGTGGTGGGTATGATTGGTCAACACAGCCACATTGTTATGGCGTTTTCAGAGAAAGAGAGAGACGGAGCCAGAGAGAGAGAGAGGGTTTTAGCCTTATATCCGGGATAGTCCACCGATGTCGTTGGCTTATTATAGGAGTATATGTGTCGTTAGTTTTTTTATACTCTCCACCATAGGATGGGGGTATATTAACTTTGACATTCCGTTTGTAACACATCGAAATATTGCTCTAAGACCCCATAAAGTATATATATTCTGGGTCGTGGTGAAATTCTGAGTCGATCTGAGCATGTCCGTCCGTCCGTCCGTCCGTCTGTTGAAATCACGCTTACTTCCGAACGAAACAAGCTATCGACTTGAAACTTGGCACAAGTAGTTGTTATTGATGTAGGTCGGATGGTATTGCAAATGGGCCATATCGGTCCACTTTTACGTATAGCCCCCATATAAACGGACCCCCAAATTTGGCTTGCGATTGCTCTAAGAGAAGCAAATTTCATCCGATCCGGCTGAAATTTGGTACATGGTGTTAGTATATGGTCTCTAACAACCATGCAAAAATTGGTCCATATCGGTCAACTTTTACCTATAGCCCCCATATAAACGGACCCCCAAATTTGGCTTGCGATTGCTCTAAAAGAAGCAAATTTCATCCGATCCGGCTGAAATTTAGTACATGGTGTTAGTATATGGACTCTAACAACCATGCAAAAATTGGTCCATATCGGTCCACTTTAACGTATAGCCCCATATAAACGGACCCCCAAATTTGGCTTGCGATTGCTCTAAGAGAAGCAAATTGCATCCGATCCGGCTGAAATTTGGTACATGGTGTTTGTATATGGTCTCTAACAACCATGCAAAAATTGGTCCATATCGGTCCACTTTAACGTATAGCCCCATATAAACGGACCCCCAAATTTGGCTTGCGATTGCTCTAAGAGAAGCAAATTGCATCCGATCCGGCTGAAATTTGGTACATGGTGTTAGTATATGGTCTCTAACAACCATGCAAAAATTGGGCCATATCGGTCAACTTTTACCTATAGCCCCCATATAAACGGACCCCCAAATTTGGCTTGCGATTGCTCTAAACGAAGCAAATTTCATCCGATCCGGCTGAAATTTGGTACATGATGTTGGTATATGGTCTCTAATAACCATGCAAAAATTGGTCCACATCGGTCCATAATTATATATGGACCCCATATAAACCGATCTCCAGATTTGGCTTGCGAAGCCCCAAAGAAAAGCAAATTGCATCCGATCCGGCTGAAATTTGGTACTTGGTATTGTTATATGGTCTCTAATAACCATGCAAAAATTGGTCCACATCGGTTCATAATTATATATAGCCCCCATATAAGCCGATCCCCAGATTTGGCTTGCGAAGTCTCCAAGAGAAGCAAATTTCACCCAATCCGGTTGTAATTTCCAACATGGTGTTAGTATATGGTCTCTAACAACTGTGCCAGAATTGGTCCATATCGGTCCATAATTATATATAGCCCCCATATAAACCTTTTCCAGATTTGACCTCCGGAGCCTCCTGGAAGAGCAAAATTCATCCGATCTGGTTCAAATGTGGAACGTGGTGTTAGTATATGGCCGCTAACAACCATACCAAAATTAGTCCATATCGGTCTATAGTTGTATATAGCCGATCTCCAATCACACAAAAATTGGTCCATATCGGTTCAAAATCATGGTTGCCACTCGAGCCAAAAATAATCTACCAAAATTTTATTTCTATAGAAACTTTTGTCAAAATTTTATTTCCCTAGAAAATTTTGTCAAAATTTTATTTCTGTAGAAATTTTTGTCAAAATTTTCTTTCTATAGAAAATTTTGTCAAAATTTTTAATTCTATAGAATATTTTGTTAAAATTTCATTTCTATAGCAAATTTTGTCAAAACTTTATTTCTATAGAAAATTTTGTCAAAATTTTATTTCTATAGAAATTATGTTAAAATTTTATTTCTATTGAAAATTTTGTTAAAATTTTATTTCTATAAAATTTTTTATCAAAATTTTATTTCTATAGAAAACTTTGTCAAACTGAATTATATACGTATTTAATCGGTATTTTTTGATTCAATATATACCACGTATGGACTAACTTACAATTTAGAAGACGGTGTTAGGAGGTTTTAAGATACCTTGCCATCGGCAAGCGTTACCGCAACTCAAGCAATTCGATCGTGGATGGCAGTGTTTAGAAGAAGTTTCTACGCAATCCATGGTGGAGGATACATAAGCTTCGGCCTGGCCGAACTTACGGCCGTATATACTTGTTTTTATTTTTTATTTTTAATTGTAATTTTTACAGCAATTAATTTATTTTATTAAATAGTTATTTCCAGATACCATTTTGAATAGTGGTGTAGTTGTAGTTGCAGTGGATAGCTGGTTTGTGGAGTACATTTCATTTGAATATTTTATAGGCGATTTATCAGTGAACAATATGTTTGGCAAAAGGTCTAGCGGGTCTCCGTTGTGGTTGTCCTCGTTGCATGACTGCCGGTTATCCTCCTGCCATATCACAATGGACTGAATAGTCTAAGTGAGCCTGATACATCGGGCTGCCACATAACCTATCCTCCTGCCAGTTGTTTTTGACTGTGTCATAGGAATCCATTTAATTTCCATGTCCGGATTGCAGTGTCGTTTCGAAAATGTTTTGTGGTTTCAACGTGATTTTCGTATTGGCTAGGCTTTGGTCAAAAACAAATTTATTTAGATTAATTATTTTTTATTTTATATATTTTTTTTGTTAGATGCATGTTTTACTCGTTTTTGTCGTGTAAATGAATAAATGTGGGTTTTAAGCACTTCAAAATGGCCCTGATTGCTAGCATGTTTTGTGGAACAGGTGCATTAAGGGTAGTGTAAAACTAACCCAATGTAGGAGTTAAATTAATTGGTCAATTATTTTATATGGCAATTACCAACGATGAGAGAGATTTTCAAAATGTCCTATATGCTAGTTATGTTGTTTAGCAATACGAGTATGTAACAGGGTTGATAGAGTTAATACTTATGTTCATTTTTTGGTACCCTTTTAATACTCTTCACCATAGGATGGAATGCACTGAAAAAAATGAACCCTATAGGACATTAAGACAACATTAACTCTTTTTTAGTTCATGGAAATTAATATGTTTCCTTGATTTAAAAAAAAATTTCCATACGATAATTAAATTAACTAAAAACTTAGAAATGACAAATTATACACAAATGCAGCACAATAATACATTCTACAAAATAATTCAGAATTCTTTAAATTTTTTAAATTTTATGACAAATACTGTAATGGGGTTTTGTGGTTTTAGTTAGTTTCCACTTTTTTTTTAGTTTTCCAAAATTGTCCTACATTTTCCTTCCGGTTGGGTTTACGTTTTTTGTGTATTATAACCCAGCAGAAAACAAGTAAGGAAAGTCTAAAGTCGAGCGGGGCCGACTATATTATACCCTGCACCACTTTGTAGATCTAAATTTCCGATACCATATCACATCCGTCAAATGTGTTGGGTGCTATATATAAAGGTTTGTCCCAAATACATACATTTAAATATCACTCGATCTGGACAGAATTTGATAGACTTCTACAAAATCTATAGACTCAAAATTTAAGTCGGCTAAAGCAGTTCATTTAAGATTTATCGCTCGATATATATGTACTAGAAGTTTAGGAAAATTAGAGTAATTTTTACAACTTTTCGACTAAGCAGTGGCGATTTTACAAGGAAAATGTTGGTATTTTGACCATTTTTGTCGAAATCAGAAAAACATATATATGGGAGCTATATCTAAATCTGAACCGATTTCAACCAAATTGGGCACGCATAGCATCTATAGACTCAAAATTTAAGTCGGCTAAAGCAGTTCATTTAAGATTTATCGCTCGATATATATGTACTAGAAGTTTAGGAAAATTAGAGTAATTTTTACAACTTTTCGACTAAGCAGTGGCGATTTTACAAGGAAAATGTTGGTATTTTGACCATTTTTGTCGAAATCAGAAAAACATATATATGGGAGCTATATCTAAATCTGAACCGATTTCAACCAAATTGGGCACGCATAGCTACAATGCTAATTCTACTCCCTGTGCAAAATTTCAACTAAATCGGAATAAAAAATTGGCCTCTGTGGTCATATGAGTGTAAATCGGGCGAAAGCTATATATAGAAGCTATATATAAATCTGAACCGATTTCAATCAAATTTGGCACGCATAGCTACAAAGCTAAATCTACTCCCTGTGCAAAATTCCAACCAAATTGGGCCAAAACTCTGGCTATTAGAACCATATTAGTCCATATCGGGCGAAAGATATATATGGGAGCTATATCTAAATCTGAACCGATTTCAATCAAATTTTGCACACTTAACTGCACTACTAATTGTACTCCGAGTGCAAAATTCCAACCAAATTGGGCCAAAACTCTGGCTATTAGAACCATATTAGTCCATATCGGGCGAAAGATATATATGGGAGCTATATCTAAATCTGAACCGATTTCAATCAAATTTTGCACACTTAACTGCACTACTAATTGTACTCCGAGTGCAAAATTTCAAACAAATTGCGCCAAAACTCTGGCTTTTAGGACCATATTAGTCCATATCTGGCGAAAGATATATATGGGAGCTATATCTAAATTTGAACCGATTTCGTCCAAAATCAATAGGGTTCTATTCTGACCCAATTAGGAACATGTGCTTAATTTGAAGGCGATTGGACTTAAATTGCGACCTAGACTTTGATCACAAAAATGTGTTCACAGACAGACGGACGGACAGACGGACATGGTTATATCGACGCAGGGACCCACCCTGAGCATTATTGCCAAAGACACCATGTGTCTATCTCGTCTCCTTCTGGGTGTTACAAACATATGCACTAACTTATAATACCCTGTTCCACAGTGTGGCGCAGGGTATAAAAAGCGTCGCCAAAAAAATAGTGAAAATGTTTTTTTTGTTTTTGGATCAATTTAACATGAGCTTGTCACAAGACGGATGTCCACCATTTCTAAAGCCGTAGCATTGAATTTACATCACTTCTTACGGTGTGATTCGAATTCAGTGTTTTGGATGTGATTTAAAAAATCTTTGTAATATTTTGCAAAAATAATTTTTATATTTTTTTATAATTTTTAGTGCATTATAAGGCTTGTCTTAAACGTTTGACCTCAAATATTTTCAAAAATTTTTCCACATTGAATTTAAATTTTCGACAAGATTTTAATAATACGCATAATTTTATTAATTCTTACTCTGTTTTAACATATTTGGGGCAAAAAAAGTTGAAGTTACTCATTGAAAAAATAAACACCGAGTTATAAACAATGGAATTAAAAAAACTTCCTGTGTAGTTAAAACAAAGAACAATTTTGGGAGGTCATTTTTGGAAGGGCTTACAAAATTATGCCTTTAGAACAACTTCCAATTGTTTTTTTTTTTTTTTTTTGTTTTATTGCTGGGGAGCTAAGAAATTTACATTTTCCACAAAATACTTCAGAATTTGATTACATTTTAAAATTTTTCCCATTTTGTATTTAGTGTGCCACTAAATACAGTTTTGAAATTTTGAAGTCCAATTTTTTCGAACCAGGGCATTTTTTGACAAGTGGAAAAAATAACTGTGTCTAATCAATTTTCTTGAATTTGTCGAAAAGTACTATTTTTGTTGTACTGGCGTAATATCAGCCGATCTGGTTGAAATTTGATACATGCAATCAAAAAAAAGTTTACTTGGATCCAAAGTCGTTGACCTTCCCTTAAGGATTTTGGTATTGATTTCAAGCCAAAAAATTTTGGCAAAATTTTCTGTAGAATTATTTTTTTATACCCTCCACCATAGGATGGGGGTATATTAACTTTGTCATTCCGTTTGTAACACATCGAAATATTGCCCTAAGACCCCATAGAGTATATATATTCTGGGTCGTGGTGAAATTTTGAGTCGATCTGATCATGTCCGTCCGTCTGTTGTAATCACGCTAACATCCGAAGGAAACAAGCTATCGACCTGAAACTTGGCACAAGTAGTTGTTATTGATGTATGTCGGATGGTATTGCAAATGGGCCATATCGGTCCACTTTTACGTATAGCCCCCATATAAACGGACCCCAAAATTTGGCTTGCGATTGCTCTAAGAGAAGCAAATTTCATCAGATCCGGCTGAAATTTGGTACATGGTGTTAGTATATGGTCTCTAACAAACATGCAAAAATTGGTCCACATCGGTTCATAATTATATATAGCCCCCATATAAACGGACCCCCAAATTTGGCTGGCGATCGCTCTAAGAGAAGCAAATTTCATCCGATCCGGCTGAAATTTGAATTTGGTATTGGTATATGTTCTCTACTGACCATTCAAAAATTGGTGCACATATGTCCATAATTATATATAGCCCCCATATAAACCGATCCCCCGATTTGGCTTGCGGAGCCTCTAAAAAACGAAGCTTTCATCCGATCCGGCTGAAATTTGGTACATGGTGTTGGTATATGTTCTCTAATGACCATGCAAAAATTGGTCCATATCGGTCCATAATTATATATAGCCCTCATATAAATCGATTCCAAGATTTGTCCTCCGGAGCCTCTTGGAGGAGCAAAATTCATCCGATCCGGTTGAAATTTGAAACATGGTGTTAGAATGTCGTCTCTAACAAACACGCTAGAATTGGTCCATATCGGTCCATAATTATATATAGCCCCCATATAAACCGTTCCCCAGATTTGATCTCCGGAGCCTCTTGGAGGAGCAAAATTCATCCGATCCAGTTGAAATTTGCAACGTGGTGTTAGTATAAGGCCGTTAATATCCATGCCAAAATTGCCCCATATCGGTCTATATTTATATATATCCGATCGCCAATCACACAAAAATTGGTTCATATCGGTTCATATTCATGGTTGCCACTCGAACCAAAAATAATCTACCAAAATTTTATTTTTATGGAAAACATTGTCAAATGTTATTTCTATAGAAAATTTCGTCAAAATTTTATTTCTATAGAAAATTTCGTCACAAGATTATTTCTATAGAAAATTTTTAAAAATTTTATTTCTATAGAAAATTTTGTCAAGACTTTGTTTCTATAGAAAAGTTTGTCAACATTTTATTTCTATAGAAAATTTTGTCAAAAGTTTATTTCTATAGAAAATTTTTTCCAAATTTTATTTCTATAGAAATTTTTTCCAAATTTTACTTCTATAGAAAATGTTGTCAAAATTGTATTTCTATAGAAACTTTAAACTTAATTATATACGTATTTAATCGCCCCTTTTTAGTTTAATATATACTACGTATGGACTACCTTGTAATTTAGAAGACGGTGTTAGGAAGTTTTAAGATACCTTGCCATCGGCAAGTGTTACCGCAACCCAAGTAATTCGATTGTGGATGACAGTCTTCAGTAGAAGTTTCTACGCAATCCATGGTGGAGGGTACATAAGCTTCGGCCTGGCCGAACTTACGGCCGTATATACTTGTTTTTTGTTGGTATGTTCAATCATATTTGTTGTTTTGATCTCAGCTTAAAGCTATTGCGTTGCCTAACTTACAAGAGTAGCTTAACCAACAGAAGAAAAGTATATTTGTAAAATTTATTTGGGCAAAGCCGTTTCGGAATTACCACATTCCTTTACTTGTACCAAAACTATCAAACAATTATCACAATAAAGAGTTTTAAGTTGGCATCAAAACAACAAATATGAAATAAAATTTTAGCAAAATATCTATAGAAATAAAATGTTGACAAAATTTTCTATAGAAATAAAATTTTGATAAAAGTTTCTATAGAAATAAAATGTTGAAATTTTCTATAGAAATAAAAATTTGGCAAAATTTTCTATAGAAAAAATTTTCGAAAGAAATAAAATTTTGACAAATTTTCTATACAAATTAAATTTTTTTTCTGGATGATTATCGTTGACCTTTTTATTTATCTTTAAGAATTATTTTTCATAGTTTCGGCTATAGGTCGATTAAAAAACATAGATATGATGTTTTTCTTTTATTTTTATTTCCAATATTTCGGTTGACTTCGTCAAAACCGTTTTCAAGGAATTGTTCTGGTGTGCACAGCTTCAGTGTAAAACAGAGTGTGAAGCTGTGCACACCAGAACAAATCCTTGAAAACGGCTTTGACGAAGTCAACCGAAATATTGGAAATTAAATTTTGACAAAATTTTCTATAGAAATAAAATTTTGATAAAATTTTTTATAGAAATAAAATTTTGATAAAATTTTTTATAGAAATAAAATTTTGACAAAAATTGTTAATGGAAAAAAATCTTGGCAAAGTTTTCTATAGAAATAAAATTTTGACAAAATTTTCTATTGAAATAAAAATTTGACAAAATTATCTATAGAAATAAAATTTTGACAACATTTTCTATTGCAATACAAATTTGGCAAAATTTTCTATAGAAATAAAATTTTGGCAAAATTTTCTATAGCAATAAAATTTGGGAAAAATTTTCTATAGAAATAAAATTTTGACAAAATTTTCTATAGAAATAAAATTTTGACAAAATTTTCTATAGGAATTAAATTTTGACAAAATTTTCTATAGAAATAAAATTTTTACAAAAAATTTTATAGAAATAAAATTTTGACAAAATTTTCTATAGAAATAAAATTTTGACAAAATTTTCTATAGAAATAAGAATTTGGCAAAATTTTCTATAGAAATTAGAATTTGGCAAAATTTTCTATAGAAATAAAATTTTAGCAAAATTTTCTATAGCAATAAAATTTGGGAAAAATTTTGTATAGAAATAAAATTTTGACAAAATTTTGTATAGAAATACAATTATGGCAAAATTTTCTATAGAAATAAGAATTTGGCAAAATTTTCTATAGACATTAGAATTTGGCAAAATTTTCTATAGAAATAAAAATTTTAGCAAAATTTTCTATAGCAATAGAATTTGGTAAAAATTTTGTATAGAAATAAAATTTTGGCAAAATTTTCTATACAAATTAAATTTTGACAAAATTATCAATAGAAATAAAATTTTGTCAACATTTTCTATAGAAATAAAATTTTGTCAACATTTTCTATAGAAATAAGAATTTGGCAAAATTTTCTATAGAAATTAGAATTTGGCAAAATTTTCTATAGAAATAAAATTTTGGCAAAATTTTCTGTAGAAATAAAATTTTGACAAAATTTTCTATAGAAATAAGAATTTGACAAAATTTTCTATAGAAATAAAATTTTGGCAAAATTTTCTATAGAAATAAAATTTTGAAAAAAATTTCTATAGAAATAAAATTTTGACAAAACTTTCTATAGAAATAAAATTTTGGCAAAATTTTCTATAGAAATTAGAATTTGGCAAAATTTCTATAGAAATAAAATTTTGGCAAAATTTTCTATAGAAATAAAATTTTGGCAAAATTTTCTATAGAAATAGAATTTTCATCTCTGCTGTACATCCATTTGTACGTAGGAGGTTTTAAAATTTTCTCATGTTTCTTGTCTATATCCCATGCTTGCCTACTTTTAGGCTTTTCTTGTTTTGTTCGAACGAAAGTAAGAAAATAAAATGACATAACAAATGCGTCTGTGTGTGCATTCTAGAGTGCCAAGAATTACGTGACAAAATTTCAAATAAATCATCAACGAATGAATGTAGAAACTCTATGTTCAAATACCACATCGTCAATAGCTATTCGGTATTCATAGCAATATGGCCGGGAAGTAGACCTATGAAAAAAATAACCAAAAATAATTTTGTCACAACTATTTTGCCTCATATATGGAAGGTATGATTGAACGAATTCCTATGATTGAATGTGGAAGCTTACAGTGCCGATATCTGATGGAATTTAGATAACGGATTATAACTGGTATGCTGTTTACAGATACGCATCAGTGATGCTCGCCTCGATGAACACATTGAAATTTGAAATAGCATTACCTGGTGTGCTATTAAAGCTAACTGATAAAGATCTTTGCATACCATATTTAAGTCTTAACGCTGTGGTACTTTTGTGGGCAATTTACCACCGTTTTCATGACATGACATTTTTGTACCACCAAATGTTATACTTTTTGCAGTCCCATACTACTATTCATGTCCTTTACTATTCTTCCATATCGTCGATCATTCTTCCATATCCGATTAAGTCTGCTGGACTCATATTTATAAAGATATATCGCCATTTCTTACGAAAGCTTTGAAGCATTTATATCCTTTTGAATTTCATATAGGATCTATTCAAATATTTAATCACATTCGATGGCATCCTATGCACATCTACTTTAAATGCATCTTTGGCATCACCATGCATGGTAAAATGTCCACATTTACTTTTACGAAAAGGAAAAAAATTAAAAATTTTATTGAAGAGAATGTAGCGTTGAATCACGTTTTAAACTCCTACACATATAGAAAAAAGCCTGCTAAAAACAGTTATATTTTTGTACTCCTCCATTAGTCTCAAAATGTCAAATATGTTTTCTATAGAAATAAAATGTTGGCATAATGTTCTATAGAAATAAAATTTTAACAAAATTTTCTATAGAAATACAATTTTGACAAAATGTTCTATTAAAATAAAATTAAAACAAGTATATACGGCCGTAAGTTCGGCCAGGCCGAAGCTTATGTACCCTCCATCATGGATTGCGTAGAAACTTCTTCTAAACACTGCCCTCCACAATCGAATTACTTAAGTTACGGTAACGCTTGCCGATGGCAAGGTATCTTAAAACCTCCTAACACCATCTTCTAAATTGTATGTAAGTCCATACGTGGTATATATTAAATCAAAAAAGATCGATCCAATACGTATATAATTCAGTTTGACAAAGTAAATATAAAATTTTGACAAAATTTTCTACAGAAATAAAATTTTAAAAAAATTTTCTATAGAAATAAAATTTTCACAAAATTTTCTATAGAAATAAAAATTTTGACACAATTTTCTATAGAAAGAAAATTTTGACAAAAATTTCTACAGAAATAAAATTTTAACAAAATTTTCTATAGAAATAAACTTTTGACAAAATTTTCTATAGAAATAAAATCTTGGTAGATTATTTTTGGCTCGAGTGGACACCATGATTATGAACCGAATAAAATTTGAACAAAATTTTCTATAGAAATAAAATTTTGACAAAATTTTCTATAGAAATAAAATTTTGGTAGATTATTTTTGGCTTTAGTGGCAACCATGATTATGAACCGATATGGACCAATTTTTGCGTGATTGGACCAATTATGGTATGGTTGTTAGCGACCATATACTAACACCACGTTCCTAATTTGAACCGGATCGGATGAATTTTGCTCCTCCAAGAGGCTCCGGAGGTCAAATCTGGAGAACGTTTTATATGCAGGCTATATATAATTATGGACCGATATGGACCAATTCTGGCACGGTTGTTAAAGATCATATACTAACACCATGTTCCAAATTACAACCGGATTGGATGAAATTTGCTTCTCTTGGAGACTTCGCAAGCCAAATCTGGGGATCGGTTTATACGGGGCTATATATATAATTATGAACCGATGTGGACCAATTTTTGCATGGTTGTTAGAGACCATATACCAATATCATGTACCAAATTTCAGGCGGATCGGATGAAATTTGCTTCTCTTTGAGGCTCCGTAACCCAAATCTGGGGATCGGTTTATATGGGCGCTATATATAATTATGGACCGATGTGGACCAATTTTTGCACGGTTGTTAGAGACCATATACCAATACCATGTACCAAATTTCAGCCGGATCGGATGCAATTTGCTTCTCTTTGAGGCCCCGGAGGTCAAATCTGGAGATCGGTTTATATGGGGTCTATATATAATTATGGACCGATGTGGACCAATTTGTGCATGATTGTTAGAGACCATATACCAATATCATGTACCAAATTTCAGCCGGATCGGATGAAATTTGCTTCTCTTTGAGGCTCCGCAAGCCAAATCTGGGGATCGGTTTATATGGGGGCTATATATAATTATGGATCGATGTGGACCAATTTTTGCATGATTAGTAGAGACCATATACCAACACCATGTACCAAATTTCAGCCGGATCGGATGAAATTTTCTTCTCTTTGAGGCTCCGCAAGCCAAATTTGGGGATCGGTTTATATGGGGACTATATATAATTATGGACCGATGTGAACCAGTTTTTGCATGGTTTTTAGAGACCATATACCAACACCATATACCAAATTTCAGCCGGATCGGATGAAATTTGCTTCTCTTTTAGGCTCCGCAAGCCAAATCTGGGGATCGGTTTATATGGGGGCTATATATAATTATGGACCGATGTGGACCAATTTTTGCATGGCTGTTAGAGACCATATACCAACACCATATACCAAATTTCAGCCGGATCGGATGAAATATGCTTCTGTTAGAGGCTCCACAAGCCAAATCTGAGGGTCCCTTTATATGGGGGCTATACGTAAAAGTGGACCGATATGGCCCATTTTCAATACCATCCGACCTACATCGATAACAACTACTTGTGCCAAGTTTCAAGTCGATAGCTTGTTTCGTTCGGAAGTTAGCGTGATTTCAACAGACGGACGGACGGACGGACGGACGGACGGACGGACGGACATGCTTAGATCGACTCAGTATTTCACCACGACCCAGAATATATATACTTTATGGGGTCTTAGAGCAATATTTCGATGTGTTACAAACGGAATGACAAAGTTAATATACCCCCATCCTATGATGGAGGGTATAAAAATCTATTGAAATAAATACGTAGGATGTTTTACAATTGTCATATGTTATTCGTCTACATCCCATCCTTGCCTAATTTTAGGCTTTTGTTTTTATTTGTCATTCCGTTCGTAAATATCGAAATATTGCTCTAAGACCCCATAAAGTATATATATTCTGGGTCGTGGTGAAATTCTGAGTCGATCTGAGCATGTCCGTCCGTCCGTCCGTCCGTCCGTTTGTTGAAATCACGCTAACTTCCGAACGAAACAAGCTATCGACTTGAAACTTGGCACAAATAGTTGTCATTGATGTAGGTCCGATGCTATTGCAAATGGGCCATATCGGTTCACTTTTAGGTGTATTTTTGTACTCCTCCATTAGTCTCAAAATGTCAAATATGTTTTCTATAGAAATAAAATGTTGGCAAAATTTTCTATAGAAATAAAATTTTAACAAAATTTTCTATAGAAATAAAATTTTGACAAAATGTTCTATTAAAATAAAATTAAAAAAAAATCTATTGAAATAAATACGTAGGATGTTTTACAATTGTCATATGTTATTCGTCTACATCCCATCCGTGCCTACTTTTAGGCTTTTGTTTTTATACCCTACACCATAGGAGGGGGGGTTTATTAACTTTGTCATTCCGTTCGTAACATATCGAAATATTGCTCTAAGACCCCATAAAGTATATATATTCTGGGTCGTGGTGAAATTCTGAGTCGATCTGAGCATGTCCGTCCGTCCGTCCGTTTGTTTAAATCACGCTAACATCCGAACGAAACAAGCTATCGACTTGAAACTTGACAAAAGTAGTTGTCATTGATGTAGGTCCGATGCTATTGCAAATGGGCCATATCGGTTCACTTTTAGGTATAGCCCTCATATAAACGGACCACCAAATTTGGCTTTCGGATCCACTAAAAGAAGCAAATTTGATCCGATTCGGCTGAAACTTGGTACATGGTGTTAGTATATGGTCTCTAATAACCATGCACAAATTGGTCCACATCAGTTCATAATTCTATATAGCCCCCATATAAACCGATCCCCAAATTTGGCTTGCGGAGCCTATAAGAGAAGCAAATTTCATCCGCTCCTGCTGAAATTTGGTACATGGTGTAAGTATATTGTCTCTAACAACTATGCAAAAATTGGTTCACATCGGTCAATAATTATATATAGCCCCCATATAAACCGATCCCCAGATTTGGCTTGCGAAGAGAAGCAAATTGCATCCGATCCGGCTGAAATTTGGTATATGGTCTCTAACAAGCGTGCAAAAATTGGTCCATATCGGTCCATACTTATATATAGCCCCCATATAAGCCGATCACGAGATTTGACCCCCGGAGCCTCTTGGAAGACCAAAATTCATCTGATTCAGTTGAAATTTGGTACGTGGTGTTAATATATGGCCTCAAACACCCATGCAAAAATTGGTCGAAATCGGTCCATAATTATATATAGCCCCCATATAAACCGATCCCCAAATTTGGTTTTGGAACCTCTTGGAGGAGCAAATTTCATCCGGTACTTTGTGCTAGTATATGGCCGTTAACAACCATGCCTAACTAGTTCCGTATCGGTCTATAGTTATATATAAATCGATGCCCAATCACACAAAAATTGGTCCATATCAAGTTCATAATTGTATATAGCCCCCATATAAGCGACCCCCATATTTCAATTCTGGCCCTCTACGTACCGTGTAAAAGTCCATATCGATTCGTAATTATTTGTAGACTTGCGTATGGACTAACTCACAATTTAGAAAACGATGTTAAGAAGTTTTAACATACCACAACCCAAGTAATTCGATTGTGGATGACAGTCTTTCGTAGAAGTTTCTACGCAATCCATGGTGGAGGGTACATAAGATTCGGCCTGGCCGAACTTACGGTCTTATATACTTGTTTGTTGGTTGCTTTTATATTTTTGTACTCCTCCATTAGTGTCAAAATGTCAAATTTAGGAATCGGTTTATATAGCGGCCATATATAATTATGGACAGATAAAGAACAATAAATAAATACTAGAAAAGAAACTAATTAAAAGATTGCACAATCCTGCAAAAAGGTGGCACAAAAATTTAAAAAGTATGACATTCCGTGCCACAACAAAAATGTTCCACAAAAGTTTTGAATATTTGCAACAAAAGTTGCACGACCGTAACACTGAGTAGAGGCAGTTTAGGTATGGTATAATAGAATAAAATGTTTTCACATTAAAATGTTCTGTCATTCTGGAAAAAAATAATTGCACTCAAAAAAATGCATTAAGAGCTTATATAACCGAAATATTTGTGAATGAAATTAAGTGGTCATTATTTTCCACATTTTTTTGAATAATTAAAAACGAAACAATATTTATTTTAGTGTTAGTATTGGTCTGTATTGGTTAAATAATTTATTTCAATTGACCAATTAAAACTATGGACAGAAATCGATTGGTAGTCAAAAAACTTCCTAAACTCTGCATTTATACAATTCATTTAGAATCAAAATGTTTATTGTATTTGAAGTAAAATTTGTGCTATTTCTTTTGCTCTCGGTTTGTCAAATCTATGGAAAATCTCTACATTTTTTGTCCACAAAAGTTTCCTATAATCCCAAGTATTTGGCAGATAATCGCTTTGACATAAGTCAAGATGGAAAGCTTGATCTCATCATCACTGTTGCCCAAGATTATAAACGTGATCAATGGTCTATGGTTGATATTGCCTTAAAACATCGCAATGCCAAATCATATCGAACATTATTGAAATATGATTTGAATTTATGCAAAGTTTTTGCAACAACTGATAATAAAATAATATCGGATTTGTCGGACACATTTCTTCAACAAGGCAATATGCCTAGGAAGTGTCCCATAACTAAGGTAAAAGAGATTAAATAAAGTCATATTAAAATCATTTCATTAATATTTTTTTTTATAAAATTAAAGGGAAATTATTCATGGCATTTGGATGCGAATAGCTTCAAAATCCCCCAATTTTTTCCACCTTCTCAATACAGGATTTTAATGAATTCCTATTTTCGGTTAGGATCCACAAAGGATTCCATTGGAAATCTAACATTATTTTTGGCTATAAAATAAGAAATTTATTTTTTAAAGCTAACTTTAATGTTTTAATGTTGAGATGAAATAAAGCAATTGGAAATAATTTGTTACCTGTTTTTATTCGATTATAGTTTTGTCCCTTTTTCTTGCGGTGTATTGCCCCTTCTACGTAAAGGTAATAACTCCACTATAGAATGTCATGTCAAAATTTTATTTCTATAAAAAACTTTGTCAAAATTTTATTTTTATAGAAAATTTCATTTCTATAGAAAATTTTGTTAAAAGTTTATTTCTATAGAAAATTTTGTTAAAAGTTTATTTCTATAGAAAATTTTGTTAAAAGTTTATTTCTATAGAAAATTTTGTTAAAAGTTTATTTCTATAGAAAATTTTGTCTAAATTTTATTTCTTTAGAAAATTTTGTCACAATTTTTTTTCTATAGAAAATTTTGTCAAAATTTTATTTCTATAGAAAACTTTGTTAAAATTTTATTTCTATAGAAAATTTTGTCAAAATTTTATTTCTATAGAAAATTTTGTTAAAAGTTTATTTCTACAGAAAATTTTGTTAAAAGCTTATTCTATAGAAAATTTTGTCAAAATTATATTTTGACAAAATTTTATATAGAAATTTTATTTCTATAGGAAATTTTGTCAAAATTTTATTTCTATAGAAAATTTTGCCAAAATTATATTTCTATAGAAAATTTTGTCAAAATTTTATTTCTATAGAAAATTTTGTCTAAATTTTATTTCTATAGAAAATTTTGTTAAAAGTTTTTTTCTATAGAAACTTTTGTCAAATGTTTATTTCTATAGAAAATTTTATTTCTACAGCAATTTTGTAAAAAATTTATTTCTATAGAAACTTTTGTCAAAGTTTTATTTCTATAGAAAATTTTGTCAAAATTTTATTTCTATAGAAAATTTTGTTAAAAGTTTATTTCTATAGAAACTTTTGTCAAAGTTTTATTTCTATAGAAAATTTTGTCAAAATTTTATTTCTATAGAAAATTTTGTTAAAAGTTTATTTCTATAGAAACTTTTGTCAAAGTTTTATTTCTATAGAAAATTTTGTCAAAATTTTATTTCTATAGAAAATTTTGTTAAAAGTTTATTTCTATAGAAACTTTTGTCAAAGTTTTATTTCTATAGAAAATTTTTTCAAAATTTTATTTTTACAGAAAATTTTGTCAAATGTTTATTTCTATAGAAAATTTTATTTCTATACAAAATTTTGTCAAAATTTTATTTCTACAACAATTTTGTAAAAATTTTATTTCTATAGAAAAATTTGTCAAAATTTTATTTCTAGAGAAAATTTTGTCAAAATTTAATTTCTATAGAAAAATTTGTCAAAATTTCATTTCTATAGAAAATGTTGTCAAAATTTTATTTCTATAGAAAAATTTGTCAAAATTTTATTTCTATAGAAAATTTCGTCAACATTTGATTTCTATAGAAAATTTTGTTAAAATTTTATTCCTATAGAAAATTTTGTCAAAATTTTATTTCTATAGAATATTTTGTCAAAATTTAATTTCTATAGAAAAATTTGTCAAAATTGTATTTCTATACAAAATTTTTCAAAATTTTATTTTTACAGAAAATTTTGTCAAATGTTTATTTCTATAGAAAATTTTATTTCTATACGAAATTTTGTCAAAATTTTATTTCTACAGCAATTTTGTAAAAATTTTATTTCTATAGAAAAATTTGTCAAAATTTTATTTCTATAGAAAATTTTGTTAAAATTTTATTTCTGTAGTAAATTTTGTCAAAATTTTATTTCTATAGAAAATTTTGTCAAAATTTTATTTCTATAGAATTTTTTTTTTTAAATTTTATTTCTATAGAAAAGTTTGTCAAAATGTTATTAACGTAGCAAATTTTGTCAAAATTGTATTTCTATAGAAAATTTTGTAAAAATTTTATTTCTATGGAAAATTTTGTCAAAATTTTATTTCTATAGAAAGTTTTGTCGAAATTTTATTTTTTTATAGAAAATTTTGTCAAAATTTTATTTTTATATAGAAAATGTTTATTTCTATAGAAAATTTTGCCAAAATTTTATTTCTATAGAATTTTTTTTTAATTTTATTTTTATAGAAAAATTTGTCGAATGTTTATTTCTATAGAAAATTTTGTCAAAATTTTATTTTTTTATAGAAAATTTTATTTCTATAGAAATTTTTTTCAAAATTTTATTTCTATAGAAAATTTCGTCAAAATTTTATTTCTATAGAAAATTTTGTTAAAATTTTATTTCTATAGAACATTTTGTCAAAATTTTATTTCTAGAGAAATATTTGTCAAAATTTTATTTCTAGAGAAAATTTTGTCAAAAGTTCATTTCTATAGATTTTTTTTTTAAATTTATTTTTGTAGAAAATTTTGTCAAAAGTTTATTTCTAGAGAAAATTTTGTGAAATGTTTATTTAGATTTTTGTCGCATATTTTCTACTTAACAGATATTCGATTACTTTTGTATTCAATAATTTATTGTGAGTGAGATATACAATGTTAAGCCAAATTGTTACGTGCTTTTAATCGATGTTAGTTTCGTACCCTTATTCAGTTTTGTGCCACCTTTTCTTCATATTGTGCCACCTATTAAAACAAATTCTTTTATAATAGAACAATTTAATCCGTGTATTGTTGCAGTTTGTTTTGTATTTTCTTTAAATTCTGTTGATATATTTCTTGCGGTTTATTGTCCATAAAAATAAATTTTTAAATATAAAAAACTTATTTTGACCATAACTCCTCAAATATACATTCTAGAGCCAAAAGGACTTTAAATCGTGACGACCCCCAAAAAATTAAAATTCTGAAAAAATCAAATTTTTATATGAAAAACTTATTTTGGCCATAACTCCTCAAATATACGTTCTAGAGCCAAAAGGACTTTAATTCATGGCCTCCCCCAAAAACTTAAAATTTCAATGAAAAAAAAAATTATATGAAAATCTTTTTTGGAATGACCAAAGGGACCTTAATTCGTGGCCACCCCCAGAAAATTCAAATTTCGACGAAAATCCTCAAAAAATCCAAATTTCTATATGAGAAATTTATTTTGGCCACAACTCCTTTAATATGCGTCCTAGAGCCAAAAGAACCTTAACTCGTGACCACCTCCAAAAAATCAAATTTTCGACGAAATACTTTGAACACTCTGCGAATATATGGTAATCATATTTAAATTGCTACCTTAAAATGGAATTTTTAAAATGTTTAACACATCATTCATTTACAGAGATTATAGTAATCTATTGAATTCTTTATTATTCACATCGTAAAGCTCTATATAGACTTTACGGCTCGTGCCCCATAAGTATTACAATAAATTTTAATCAAAATGTCATTTCAATTGTTTTTGATGAGCTGCTCATGTCAACTTTATCCAAATGCTACATCTGCTCTTCATTACCATGATGATAATGGTGATGAATAGAGCTTCCAATGCGGTGTGGGGGTGAACCCATCACAATTTGCAATTATTAACATATAATATTAATTAAATTAATTCTGTTCGATTAACGAATGCATGTCCGGTATTTTAAATGAATTAATTGTAACCTTTGTCAACTACAATTAAAAATGCATCATTGCAATCCCTTCCAACCTTCCAACCAACATTGTACCACATTACACTGTAAAATATTGGTATTTAAATAAAAGTAGAGAGATGGAAAAATGTTTGCACATTTCATCAGACATAATTTGGAAAAGGTCAAAATTTGGTTTCTATAGAAAATTTTGTCAAAATTTCATTTCTATAGAAAATTTTGTCAAAATTTCATTTCTATAGAAAATTTTGTCAAAATTTTATTTCTATAGAAAATTTTGTCAAATTTTTATTTCTATAGAAAATTTTGTCAAAATTTTATTTCTATAGAAAATTTTGTGAAAATGTTATTTCTATAGAAAATTTTGTCAAAATTTTATTTCTATAGAAATTTTGTCAAAATTTTATTTCTATAGAAAATTTTGTCAAAATTTTATTTCTATAGAAAATTTTGTCAAAATTTTATTTCTATAGAAAATTTTGTCAAAATCAAGATCTTAGAATTAACAAAAAATTAAATCAAAAATTCAACTTTTTTGAATTAATCTTACACACTCACACCCTATAAGAAGAGTTTTCTTTTCTGAAGACAAGTTTTCTATTGACGCTAACAAATTTGCCTTAAAAGCAAATTAAAAATATTAAAGGCAATTGTATTAGGTTCTTTTGAAAGTGGAAAATTTATTTTTTCAATTTTTTTTAGTGAAAAACGTTTTTTTTTCAACAATTTTTGTAAACCACCGAATGTAGATTTTTCACATAGTGAAAAAAAAACTACTTTTCAATTCTCAAACTTAGGATATTCCGCATAAGTAGCTATTTTCTATAGTAAGTATAGATAGAATTTTGCTCACTTTCGCAACCCTGATGAAAAGTTTAATGAAACTTCTCGCCTATTATCCTGGACTATAGCTAAGGTCATACCAATTCCAATGGTATCATTCCTTTTGAGACCACTGCTCCTCGGGACAAAATAAAAAAAAACGGAAGCTATCTATATTGCAAACATAATCAGAGCACCATAGCCCCAGCCATTAGTGGAAAAAAATCTCAATTTATCGTTAAAACATGAACTTTTAAATCTGAAATAATAAAAATTTATTACAAAATAATTGCAATCTCATTAGGGCAATAGCCATGTATGCCATCGTTGCGATAGCTGTGACCATCAGCTGTGGTGCGTGCATTCGTAAGTGTGTGTGCGGTGATCCAAGAGTATTCACACATACGGTGTATATTGGAGCTATCACAAAACTCCACACATAGATCTGAAGCGAGGGACAACATTTTTGGCCGACACTCTCATAAAATTTCCAACATTACACGCCAATTTCCATTAATCCATGGAGTGAGGGGGTTGCTTTTTTGTGTGTGTGTTTTTCCGCGGTTAAGGTCATAAAATTTAATATTGGACATGACGGTATATAAATTACGGTCAATCGAAAAATTGAATTGGAATAACCAATGAAAGTCAGAGAGGTCCATATTTAAACATTTTAAAAGAGGTCAACCTCAGATACCAGATGATGCCAGGAAGTCTGTATTAGGTAAACAGAGGTATACAATTTTGTATAGAAATAAAATGTTGACAAAATTTTCTATAGAAATAAAATTTTGACAAAATTTTCTATAGAAATACAATTTTGACAAAATTTTCTATAGAAATAAAATTTTGAAAAAAGTTTCTAGAGAAGTAAAACTTTGACAAAATTTTCTCTAGAAATTAAATTTTGACAAAATTTTATTTCAATAAAAATAAATTTTTGACAAAATTTTCTATAGAAATAACATTTTGACAAATTTTCTATAGAAATAAAATGTTGACAAAATTTTCTATAGAAATAAAATTTTGACAAAATTTTCAATAGAAATAAAATTTTGAGAACATTTTCTATAGAAATAAAATTTTGAGAAATTTTTCAATAGAAATAATATTTTTGAAAAATTTTTCTATAGAAATAAAATCTTGAGAAAATTTTCAATAGAAATAAAATTTTGAGAAAATTTTCTATAGAAATAAAAATTTGAGAAAATTTTCTATAGAAATAAAATTTTGAAAAAGTTTCTATAGAAGTAAAACTTCGACAAAATTTTCTCTAGAAATAAAATTTTGACAAAACTTTATTTCAATAAAAATAAAATTTTGACAAAATTTTCTATAGAAATTAAATTTTGACAAAATTTTCAATAGAAATAAAATTTTGAAAAAGTTTCTATAGAAGTAAAACTTTGACAAAATTTTCTATAGAAATAAAACTTTGACAAAATTTTCTATAGAAATAAAATTTGACAAAATGTTCTACATAAATAAAATTTTGACAAAATTTTCTAAAGAATAAAATTTTGACAAAATTTTCTATAGAAATAAAATTTTGCATAGAAATAAAATTTTGACAAAATTTTCTATAGAAATAAAATTTTGCATAGAAATAAAATTTTGACAAAATTTTCTATAGAAATAAAATTTTATATTGAAATAAAATTTTGACAAAATTTTCAATAGAAATAAAATTTTGAGAACATTTTCTATAGAAAAAAATTTTGAGAAAATTTTCAATAGAAATAAAATTTTGAGAAAATTTTCTATAGAAATAAAAATTTGAAAAAAATTTTCTATAGAAATAAAATTTTGAAAAAAGTTTCTATAGAAGTAAAACTATGACAAAATTTTCTAAAGAAATAAAATTTTGACAAAATTTTCTATAGAAATAAAATTTTGACAAAATGTTCAATATATTAATTCATTCATTACTTTTTCACTCATTTAATTTATTACTTTAATTTCTATTTTAATTTTTTTTTTTAATTTATTTATACACTTTGTCATTTTTATTTTCGTTTTTACTCAAACAAACAATTGTTGTAGTTAAGTTCATTTCTGTTTTTTTTTATGTTCAATTTATTTTATTTTAATTTAATAATTTTAAATTAATAATATAAGGATGTTATTGTTGGACACTAAATGCCTGTACTGTAATTATAAGAATTAATTCTTGTTGTGCTGGTTATTAAAATATACAATAAAAATAAAAAATAAATAAATAGAAATAAAATTTTGACAAAATTTTCAATAGAAATAAAATTTTGACAAAATTTTCAATAGAAATAAAATTTTGACAAAATTTTCAATCGAAATAAAATTTTGACAAAATTTTCTATAGAAATAAAACTTTGACAAAATTTTCTATAGAAATAAAACTTTGACAAAATTTTCTATAGAAATAAAACTTTGACAAAACTTTCTATAGAAATAAAATTTTGACAAAATTTTCTATAGAAATAAAATTTTGACAAAATTTTCTATAGAAATAAATTTTTGAGAAAACTTTCTATTGAAATAAAATTTTAACAAAATCCTCTATATAAATAACATTTTGATTAAATTGTCTTTAGAAATAAAATGTTGACAAATTTTTCTATAGAAATGAAATTTTGCCAAATTTTCTATAGAAATTAATTTTTGATAAAATTTTCTACAGAAATAAAATTTTGACAAAATCTTCTAAAGGGTGATTTGTTAAGAGCTTGATAACTTTTTTTTTTAAAAAAAACGCATAAAATTTGCAAAATCTCATCGGTTCTTTATTTGAAACGTTAGATTGGTCCATGACATTTACTTTTTGAAGATAATTTCATTTAAATGTTGACCGCGGCTGCGTCTTAGGTGGTCCATTCGGAAAGTCCAATTTTGGGCAACTTTTTCGAGCATTTCGGCCGGAATAGCCCGAATTTCTTCGGAAATGTTGTCTTCCAAAGCTGGAATAGTTGCTGGCTTATTTCTGTAGACTTTAGACTTGACGTAGCCCCACAAAAAATAGTCTAAAGGCGTCAAATCGCATGATCTTGGTGGCCAACTTACTGGTCCATTTCTTGAGATGAATTGTTCTCCGAAGTTTTCCCTCAAAATGGCCATAGAATCGCGAGCTGTGTGGCATGTAGCGCCATCCTGTTGAAACCACATGTCAACCAAGTTCAGTTCTTCCATTTTTGGCAACAAAAAGTTTGTTAGCATCGAACGATAGCGATCGCCATTCACCGTAACGTTGCGTCCAACAGCATCTTTGAAAAAATACGGTCCAATGATTCCACCAGCGTACAAACCACACCAAACAGTGCATTTTTCGGGATGCATGGGCAGTTCTTGAACGGCTTCTGGTTGCTCTTCACTCCAAATGCGGCAATTTTGCTTATTTACGTAGCCATTCAACCAGAAATGAGCCTCATCGCTGAACAAAATTTGTCGATAAAAAAGCGGATTTTCTGCCACTGATTTTGGTAATAAAATTCAATGATTTGCAAGCGTTGCTCGTTAGTAAGTCTATTCATGATGAAATGTCAAAGCATACTGAGCATCTTTCTCTTTGACACCATGTCTGAAATCCCACGTGATCTGTCAAATACTAATGCATGAAAATCCTAACCTCAAAAGAATCACCCTTTATAAAAATGAAATTTTGACAAAATTTTCTATAGAAATAAAATTTTCACAAAATTTTTGTATAGAAATCAAATATTCACAAAATTTTCAATAGAAATATAATTTTGACAAATTTTTCTATATAAATATAATTTTGACAAATTTTTCTATAGAAATAAAATTTTGATACAATTTTCTATACAAGTATACTTCTAGAAAATTTTGATCAAAAACTTGAAAATATTTTTTTCAAATTTGGTAGATTTATTGTAAAATATTTGTACATTAGTTTTCGCATTTTTTTTATCTAGAAATTATAAAAGTTTTATTTAGAATTTTATTATGATCCACATTTACAATATTTCCTGCATTCATCTAAACACACTCCGTAGATGAAATTATCTCCAGTAATACATTTTCGCCACATTTTGCTACATTTTCAAGCCCACTGAGGTCTACCCTGCCCATGGTCAATATGAACGTATTAAATATTTAATAATAATTGAGCGTAAAATTATCACAATGGAGGATGTAGGATGAATGTGCCCATAAAAGCAGCGACTACGCAACAACACCCTACCCATTTGCAGTCTCTGGACCTGCATGACAGCCAAAATTATCTGGAGTGTGGTATAAAAATCGAAACAAACTGCAAATGACCTCGAGGAACCGCCTCTTGGGTGTGGTGATGAAAATGTTCACAGATAGCAATGGAAGGTACACTCAAAAAATATTGTTTTTGGATCAAAAATATACACAATACCAAAATCCTTATGTGAAGATTTTGGTAATGATTTTCAGTAACACTAGCGGGTGCTTTAAGAAAAAATTAAGTTTTAGGGTCAGAAATCAAACATGGAGGTCGGTTTATGGACCAATTTTTGCATATTTACTTGAGAGTATATACTGACAGGTACAAATTTCCTGCTCCAGGAGGCTCAAGGAGCAAAATCTGCGATAAGTTTGTATGGTGGCAATATGTAATTATGGGCCGATAAGAGCCAATTTTTGCATGGTTAGAGAATACATATACTACAATCAAGACATACTGATTTTTTTTTAGTGTATATGCTTACATCACATATATAATCATTACGGTCAAGCGTTTGGTGAAGGCTTTTTATATTCACTTGTTATTGCCATGTTTGTTGGTGTCTCCCTATGGTCTGAAACTCCTCGCAACATTGAGGTTCCATATGGGAATATGTTGGGGACGAGATATTGTATTTTCCACTGGAGATTGTCATTGCAATTGTAATTAAATGGGTACATTTAAATACATTGCATCCACTAACATTTCTGTGGAAAACTGATAATGATGTCCTTTGAACCCTGATTGCCAGTGCATTCACAGATCTGTTTGGTCATATCGTATTATGTGGGTATTAAATGTGGACATTTATTTAATGACCACTTTTATTAAGAAATTTCATTTTACAAATGCCTAATAGTAATATTATTAAAAGGTAATGCAATTGAAAAATATATGCAGAGGTTAACGAGATAGATCCCTTGTGGCCTACTGCTGTTCGTCGGACAGCATAATTTGTCATCGTGCTCAGCAAAAATAACATTTTGAAAACATTGTCTATAGAAATAAATTTTTGACAAAAGTTTCCATAGAAATAAAATTATGATAAAATTTCTTATAGAAATCAAAATTTGTCAAAATTTTCTATAGAAATAAAATTTGGCAAAATTTTCTATAGAAATAAAATGTTGACACAATTTTCTGTAGAGACAAAATTTTGACAAAATTTTCTATGGAAATAAAATTCTGACAAAAATTTCTATAGAAATAAAATTTTGACAAAATTTTCTATGGAAATAAAATTCTGACAAAAATTTCGATAGAAATACAATTTGTACAAATTTTTCTCTAGAAATAAAATTTTGACAAAATTTTCTCTAGAAATAAAATTTTGACAAAATTTACTATAGAAATAAAATTTTGACAAAATTTTCTATAGAAATAAAATTTTGACAAAATTTTCTATAAAGACAAAATTTTCTATGGAAATAAAATTCTGACAAAAATTTCTATAGAAATAAAATTTTGACAAAATTTTCTATGGTAATAAATAAATAAATTTTGCTAAAAATAATAAATTTTGCTAAAAATTTTCTAAAAAAAATAAAGTTTTGAGAATATTTTCTATAGAAATAAAATTTTAACAAAATTTTATATGGAAACAAAATTTTGCAAAAATTTTCTATACAAATAAAATGTTGACAAAATTTTCTATAGAAATAAAATGTTGACAAACTTTTCTATAAAAATAACATTTTGACAATATTTTCTATAGAGACAAATTTTTCTATAGAAATAAAATTTTGACAAAATTTTTTATAGAAATAAAATTTTGACAAAGTATTCTATACAAATAATATGTTGAAAAAATTTTGCAAAAATTTTCTATAGAAATAAAAGTTTGCAAAAATTTGCTAAAGAAATAAAATTTGAGAAAATTATCTATAGGAATGAGATTTTCACAAAAGTTTCTATAGAAATAAAATTTAGACAAAATTTTCTATAGAACAAAAATTTTGACAAAATTTTCTAAAGAAATTAAATTTTCAGAATATTTTCTATAGAAATAAAATTTTGACAAAATCTTCTACGGCAACAAAATTTTGCTAAAAGTTTCTATAGAAATAAAATGTTGACAAAATTTTCTATAGAAATAAAATTTTGAAAAAATTTTCTATAAAAATAACATTTTGACAACATTTTCTATAGAGACAAATTTTTCTATAGAAATAAAATTTTGACAAAATTTTCTATAGAAATAACATTTTGACAAAATTTTCAATAGAAATAAAATTTTGGCAAAATATTCTATAGAAATAATATTTTGAAAAAATTTTGCAAAAATTTTCTATAGAAATAAAAGTTTGCAAAAATTTTCTAAAGAAATAAAATTTGAGAAAATTATCTATAGGAATGAGATTTTGACCAAAGTTTCCATAGAAATAAAATTTTGACAAAATTTTCTATAGAGATAAAAGTTTGACAAAATGTTCTATAGAAATAAAATTTCGACAAAATTTTCTATAGAAATAAAATCTTGACAATATTATCTTTAGGAATGAAATGTTTGTTGACAAGATTTTCTATAAAAATAAAATTTTTGCAAAATATTCTATAGAAATAAAATTTTTGACAAAATTTTTTTTAGATATAAAATTTTGCAAACATTTTTTAAAGAAATAAAATTTGAGAAAATTATCTATTGGAATGAGATTTTCACAAAAGTTTCTATAGAAATAAAATTTTGACAAAATTTTCTATAGAACAAAAATTTTGACAAAATTTTCTAAAGAAATTAAATTTTCAGAATATTTTCTATAGAAATAAAATTTTGACAAAATCCTCTACGGCAACAAAATTTTGCTAAAATTTTCTATAGAAATAAAATGTTGACAAAATTTTCTATAGAAATAAAATTTTGAAAAAATTTTCTATAAAAATAACATTTTGACAACATTTTCTATAGAGACAAATTTTTCTATAGAAATAAAATTTTGACAAAATTTTCTATAGAAATAACATTTTGACAAAATTTTCAATAGAAATAAAATTTTGGCAAAATATTCTATAGAAATAATATTTTGAAAAAATTTTGCAAAAATTTTCTATAGAAATAAAAGTTTGCAAAAATTTTCTAAAGAAATAAAATTTGAGAAAATTATCTATAGGAATGAGATTTTGACAAAAGTTTCCATAGAAATAAAATTTTGACAAAATTTTCGATAGAGATAAAAGTTTGACAAAATGTTCTATAGAAATAAAATTTCGACAAAATTTTCTATAGAAATAAAATCTTGACAATATTATCTTTAGGAATAAAATGTTTACAATATTATCTATAGAAATAAAATTTTGAAAGATTTTCTATAAAAATAAAATTTTTGCAAAATATTCTATAGAAATAAAATTTTTGACAAAATTTTTTTTTAGAAATAAAATTTTGCAAACATTTTTTAAAGAAATAAAATTTGAGAAAATTATCTATTGGAATGAGATTTTCACAAAAATTTCTATATAAATAAAATTTTGACAAAATTTTCTATAGAACAAAAATTTTGACAAAATTTTCTAAAGAAATTAAATTTTCAGAATATTTTCTATAGAAATAAAATTTTGACAAAATCTTCTATAGACATAAAATTTTGAGAAAATCTTCTATAGAGATAAAATTTAGACAAAATTTTCTATAGAGATAAAAGTTTGAAAAAATTTTCTATGGAGATAAAACTTTGATAACATTTTCTATAGAGACAACATTTTCTATAGAGATAAAATTTTAACAAAATGGTCTGCAAAAATTTTCTATAGATATACAATTGTGAAAAAATTTTCTATAGAAATATTATTTTGCAAAAATTTTCTATAGAAATAAAATTTTGGCAAAATTTTCTATAGAAATAAAATTTTGATAAAATTTTCTATAGAAATAAAATTTTGACAAAATTTTCTATAGAAATAAAATTTTGACAAAATTTTCTATAGATATAAAATCATCCACCCATTGGTGGATGATTTTAAAAAGACCAGGATTTATTTACTATTACAGGATGTTTTACATTTAAATTCACTATTTATAAATGAATGTGAATAAAAAAGAAAACATTTCATCTGTATATGTAAATAAATTTCTGCATGAAATTAAACCTTGTTTTTCGTCTCATAATTCATCATCATTGGCTTGGGCAAATATTGACTTTGTTGATTAAATTATGAAAATGCACAAAACTTCAAGAGAATGCGAAACCCAACAGTATTCCACCTTCATTTCCGTTTCCGCAAAGGCTTTTAATTTTGGGCTATCCACCCCAGAGAGGCATATAATTTTCATGAATGCCAACAGACAGAAAACTAAGTAGACGAAAAAAAAATCTGAATTCCAAAGGTTTTGGAAATAAATAGAAATAATGCCTAGAATTCATTGAGTCATTGACATCTAAACATAGAGCCATAGAAGAAGTATGGCATGGTAAAAGAGTGAAAAAGGCAGAAGAAGTATAGAATGGCCAAATTCTACCATCATATCTCTATAAATTATGTTAATTTGTTTAAAAGTAGAAACTTTGTGGCAGCTAGATGATGCTTTATGGCCAAATAAAACTCTACAGTTTTTATTTTCTTTTTGTAATTCAACAGCAAACGGTTTGGAAAATGTGATTAAAATCCAAGATTATGCCTTTTAGCTACAATATTCTTTTCCCCAATCCTTTGGGGAACTCATGCCTTCTCCACCTGCTTTAGAAGAAATTGAAAGGCCATTGTCATCATTGCTTTTTGCATCTTAAAGCCATCATCCTTTAGGCCTTAACCAGCATCTGTCAGACAATTGGCAAACAATACTCATGGAAATCAGTTCTTTATTACATCCTTCCTGAGAAATCATAATTCGTTATAATTCGGCGTTATAAAAACCAGAAAGAAACAGCTAAAATTAAATGGAGTCGACTAAAAGATTACTACATTAAGAATTGTTACTATGGATCGGTATAAAGCAAATTTAACATAAAACAAGAAACTTTAAACATTTAAACTTTCGTGCAAATTTGATGAAAATTGCAGATTCGACACCCTCAAAAAGTAAAATCTCAAGATTGGGTCTCATCTAAATATGGTCCGATATATACCAAGTTTGGCATATAAAAGTACCGGCGTTTTTATGCTCAATAAATCAAATCGGGGGCCGGTTTAGATGGTTGCGTAACAAGGGCCAAAATATCCCATCATAGAATTTGATCTACCTGCAGAAAAAAAAACAACCCAAACCTACTTGTCTATGTCCATAGTGATAGCCTTTTCAATTTCCTTTCACCATTTTTATAGTCGAGTAAGAAAGGCGTTTCACATTACGGTGAAAGTACTTAGAGAAGACTTGAAACACTATGAAATGTCGCCAGCAGTTCTGAGAGGGAATAACCACCGCCGAAATTATTTTGATATTTGGTCCAGGACCACGGTTACCACTCGAGCCATAAATATTCTAACAAAATTTGGATAAAATTTACAAAAACTAGCAAACTAAATTTTATATCTATAAAACATTTTCTCAAAATTTTATTTCTATAGAAAATTTTGTCAAAATTTCATTTGTCTGGAAAATTTTATTTGTATAGAAAATTTTGTCAAGATTTTATTTGTATAGAAAAATTTGTCAAAAGTTTATTTGTAGAGAAAATTTTGACAAAGTTTTATTTGTATAGGAAAATTTGTCAAAAGTTTTTTTGTATAGAAAATTTTGTTAAAGATTTATTTCTATAGAAAATTTTGTCAAAATTCTATTTCTATTGAAAATTTTCTCAAACTTTTATTTGTATACAATTTTGTTTTTAAATTTTCAATTTTTAGAGAAAAATTTGTCAAAAGTTTAGTTGTATAGAAAATTTTGTCAAAATTTTATTTCTATAGAAAATTTTGTCAAAATTTTATTTTTATAGAAAATTTTGTCAAAATTTAGTTTCTATAAAAAATTTTGTCAAAACTTTATTTGTATAGAAATTTTTGCCAAAACTTTATTTGTATAGAAATTTTTCCCAAAATTTTATTTGTATAGAAAGTTTTGTCAAAATGTTATTTGTATAGAAAAAATTGTCAAAAGTTTATTTGCATAGAAAATTTTGTCAAAAGTTTATTTGTATAGAAAATTTTGTCAAAATTTTATTTCTATTAAAAATTTAATCAAAATTTTATTTCTATAGAAAATGTTGTCACAATTTTATTTTTATGGAAAATGTTGTCACAATTTTATTTCTATAGAAAGTTTTGTCAAAATTTTATGTCCATAGAGAATTTTTTCAAAATTTTATATCTATAGAAATTTTTTTCAAAATTTTATTTCTATAGATTTTTTTTCAAAATTTTATTTCTATTGAAACTTGTTCTCAAAATTTTATTCCTATAGAAAAAATTGTCGATAAATGATTTCTATAGAAAATTTTGTCAAAATTTGATTTCTATAGAAAAATTTGTCAAAAGTTTATTGCTATAGAAAATTTTGTCAAATTTTTATTTGTATAGAAAATTCTGTCAAAATTGTATTTGTATACAATATTTTGTCACAATTTTATTTCTATAGAAATTTTTTTCTAAACTTTATTTCTATAGATTTAAAAAATTTTTTTTATTGAACAATTATTTGAAAATTTTATTTCTATAGAAAATTTTGTAAAAATTGTATTTCTATAGAAAATTTTTTCAAAATTTTATTTCAATAGAAAATTTTTTCAAAATTGTATTCCTATAAATTTTTTTTTTAATTTAAGTACTACTGAAAAATTTTCTCCAAATTACATTCTTATAGAAAGTATAGATTTCTATAGAAAATTTTTTCAAAATTTTATTTGTATTGTATTGTAAAATTTTGGTAAAAATGTTTTTTTTTTTTAAGAGAAAAATTTGCCAAAAGTTTAGTTGTATAGAAAATTTCTTCAAAATTTTATTTCTATAGAAAATTTTTTCAAAATTTTATTCCTATAGATATTTTTATACCCTCCATCATAGGATGGGGGTATATTAACTTTGTCATTCCGTTTGTAACACATCGAAATATTGCTCTAAGACCCCATAAAGTATATATATTCTGGGTCGTGGTGAAATTCTGAGTCGATCTAAGCATGTCCGTCCGTCCGTCCGTCCGTCCGTCCGTCCGTCCGTCTGTTGAAATCACGCTAACTTCCGAACGAAACAAGCTATCGACTTGAAACTTGGCACAAGTAGTTGTTATCGATGTAGGTCGGATGGTATTGAAAATGGGCCATATCGGTACACTTTTACGTATAGCCCCCATATAAAGGGACCCTCAGATTTGGCTTGTAGAGCCTCTAACAGAAGCATATTTCATCCGATCCGGCTGAAATTTGGTATATGGTGTTGGTATATGGTCTCTAACAACCATGCAAAAATTGGTCCACATCGGTCCATAATTATATATAGCCCCCATATAAACCGATCCCCAGATTTGGCTTGCGGAGCCTAAAAGAGAAGCAAATTTCATCCGATCCGGCTGAAATTTGGTACATGGTGTTGGTATATGGTCTTTAATAACCGTGCAAAAATTGGTCCACATCGGTCCATAATTATATACAGCGCCCATATAGACCGATCCCCAGATTTGGGTTGCGGAGCCTCAAAGAGAAACAAATTTCATCCGATCCGCCTGAAATTTGGTACATGAAATTGGTATATGGTCTCTAACAACCATGCAAAAATTGGTCCACATCGGTTCATAATTATATATAGCCCCCATATAAACCGATCCCCAGATTTAGCTTGCGAAGTCTCCAAGAGAAGCAAATTTCATCCAATCCGGTTCTAATTTGGAACATGGTGTTAGTATATGATCTTTAGCAACCGTGACAGAATTGGTCCATATCGGTCCATAATTATATATAGCCCCCATACAAAACGTTCTCCAGATTTGACCTCCGGAGCCTCTTGGAGGAGCAAAATTCATCGGATCCGGTTCAAATTAGGAACGTGGTGTTAGTATATGGTCGCTAACAACCATACCAAAATTGGTCCAATCACACAAAAATTGGTCCATATCGGTTCATAATCATGGTTGCCACTAGAGCCAAAAATAATCTACCAAAATTTTATTTCTATAGAAAGTTTTGTCAAAATTTTATTTCTAGAGAAAATTTTATTAAAATTTTATTCGGTTCATAATAAAATTTTCATCATTGTCAAAATTTTATTTCTATAGAAAATATTGTTCAAATTTTATTCGGTTCATAGTCATGGTTACCACTCGAACCAAAAATAATCTACCAAGATTTTATTTCTATAGAAAATTTTGTCAAAAGTTTATTTCTATAGAAAATTTTGTTAAAACTTTATTTCTGTAGACATTTTTGTCAAAATTTTCTTTCTATAGAAAATTTTGTCAAAATTTTTATTTCTATAGAAAATTTTGTGAAAATTTTATTTCTGTAGAAAATGTTGTCAAAATTTTATGTCTACTTTGTCAAACTGAATTATATACGTATTGGATCGATCTTTTTTGATTTAATATATACCACGTATGGACTTACATACAATTTAGAAGATGGTGTTAGGAGGTTTTAAGATACCTTGCCATCGGCAAGCGTTACCGCAACTTAAGTAATTCGATTGTGGATGGCAGTGTTTACAAAAAGTTTCTACGCAATCCATGATGGAGGGTACATAAGCTTCGGCCTGGCCGAACTTACGGCCGTATATACTTGTTTTTTTTTTAATTTAAGTACTATTGAAAAGTTTTCTCCAAATTACATTCTTATAGAAAGTATTGATTTCTATAGAAAATTTTGTCAAAACTTTATTTATATTGAAAATTTTGTAAATTTTTTTTTTTCTAGAGAAAAATTTGTCAAAAGTTTAGTTGTATAGAAGCCACCGTGGGAGCCGCCGTGGTGTAATGGTTAGGATGCCCGCCTTGCATACACAAGGTCGTGGGTTCGATTCCTGCTTTGACCGAACACCAAAAAGTTTTCAGCGGTGGATTATCCCACCTCAGTAATGCTGGTGACATTTCTGAGGGTTTCAAAGCTTCTCTAAGTGGTTTCACTGCAATGTGGAACGCCGTTCGGACTCGGCTATAAAAAGGAGGCCCCTTATCATTGAACTTAACATGGAATCGGGCTGCACTCAGTGATAAGAGGGAAGTTCACCAATGTAGTATCACAATTGACTGAATAGTCTAAGTGAGCCTGATACATCGGCCTACCACCTAACCTAACCTAGTTGTATAGAACATTTGGTCAAAATTTTATTTCTATAGAAAATTTTGTCAAAATTTTATTTCTACAGAAAATTTTGTCTAAACTTTATTTGTATAGAAAATTTTGTCAAAATTTTATTTCTACAGAAACTTTTGTCAAAACTTTATTTGTATAGAAAAATTTGTCAAAATTTTATTTGTATAGAAAAATTTGTCAAAAGTTTATTTGTATAGAAAATTTTGTCAAAATTTTATTTCTATAGAAAATTTAATAAAAATTTTATTTCTATAGAAAATGTTGTCACAATTTTATTTCTATAGAAAATTTTGTCACAATTTTATTTCTATAGAAAATGTTGTCACAATTTTATTTCTATAGAAAGTTTTGTCAAAATTTTATTTCCATAGGGAATTTTTTCAAAATTTTTTATCTATACAAATTTTTTTCAAAATTTTATATCTATAGAATTTTTTTAAAATTTGTATTGAAAATTGTTCTCAAAATGTTATTCCTATAGAAAGTATTGTCGATAATTGATTTCTATAGAATATTTGGTAAAAATTGTATTTCTATAGAAAATTTTTTCAAAATTTTTATTATATATAAAATTTTCATTTCTATAGAAAATATTGTCAAAATTTTACCAAAAATCTACCATCATCTACGGGTATCGCAAACGTTCTTCATTTGATTCAAATTTAATTTTCATTTTATTTTTGCATTTATTTATTGTTTGTTACAAAATTTGTTTTTGCCGTAATTTCAAACACTTTTATACAAAAACCACAATCGATTTCTTCTTTATCAAGACCTGTTCTTTACTGGAGAAAGAAGGTCCTTATCCCGTATATATGACATATTTTGATATTTCATGGAAAAAATGTTACATGGTTCTATGCAATGCCATACATCCTAAATTGACCCATAACCATGGTGTAGGGTAAAGTTAAGAGTTCTACTCTAACAAAATTTTCTGTTGTAAAGTTATGCTTTCTTTGTCTACACAATGCCAGCTGTCCAGATGAATATGACCATAGGCTATGGATTCACACAGAAAGCAACGTAACTCAGTTAATGGTAACATTGTAATGCGATAATGGTGATTGTATTAAATGATTTTTTCTTTTGTTGTACTTACTAAATATCTTAGTTGCAGTTCCCTTAATTTTATTTTGAATTTTCTTAAAATTTTAAAATTATTCAATTTATTTACTTGAAATATCATTATTTGGACTAAATGTTATAAAGATTGATATTGAATGGCCTAAGGAGTTAATTAAAAGGGCGCATGAGTTACAAATAAACCCGGAATTCGAGAATATTTGAAATAAAATTAAATTTCGAAAATATTTGAATATTTAAGAATATTTGAAATAAATTTTGCAAATAAATTTAAATTTCGGGAATATTTAAAATAATAGACCACTCATGGTCGATTTTAATTGTTGAATTCCGTCAACATCTTAAGAATTTATTTATTCAAAAAAAATGGCTTAATTCGATTTTTTTCAAAAATATCTGGAAATTTTGAGCCAGCCCAAACTTTGCATTATTCTTATGCGTTTCTTGTAGCCACAATATTTCAATTTTAAATGAAAGCTTTAAATAAATACTTGGTCATTTTGAATTTACCTCAACATATGGTTATGGTCTTAATGCTTCACTTAATATTGGTTGCTTGCATTGTTTTTGGGGTCTGTGTTTTAAACATCCACCAAATGTGGAGAAATCACCAGACAAGCGTTTCATTAAAATGTCAAAAATGTTAATTTGACTTTATCGCATATAAATTATCTTTCACCCAGACCCATATCTTCCATATGTATGGTATATATATATATATATATATATATATATATATATATATATATATATATATATATATATATATATATATATATATATATATATATATATATATATATATATATATATATATATATATATATATATTTTAATTTCATTTATTTTTGTCCTTCATTTGCTGAATTTGTATTCTGTCTATATGCGATAGTCCACAATATTTACTGGTGTAATTGCCACATAATAGCCCAAATAAAAACAAAACAAAAAATTATTGTAATTTCTAAAACAATTTCAGATATATCCGATATTTAAAGTGGAATTCAACGAAATGTTTTTCTATAGCAAATTATTATTTCTGCAGGTAATAGATATACCTCCAGAAGTCAAAGCGGGAAATCGATCTACATGCGCAAAAAATGGTAAACGATATTTGTTTGTCTAAAATTTAATTTGGGAGGCAAAAATTATTTTTTGGTGTGTAGATCGATCTCCCGATTTGTTTTCTGGAGGAATTTCCTCCCAAATGAAATTGTAGGGGAAAAAAATATCATTTCGGCCTGGCCGAACCTTCAGTCTTATTTACTTGTATTTTTTCGTTATTCAAACATTTTATTTCTTTGCTATTTCTCTTTATATAATATTATACATCAATACTATTTAGATTTAAAAAAAAAAAGTTGGCCAATTTTGCATAGACTCATAATCACCATCCTTAACCTCCATCTTTTGTAGCACATTTCTTATAAGACCTTTTTTATCCATTTTTCCACCTTTTGACTTTAGCCCATGCTAAACATTTTCAAATTATTAAATCCCTTTGATTTATCAATTTTTCCCTGGAGACGACCCTTCAGCAACATTACATTTTCAACATTGCCCTTATCCATTTGAATATCCACATAGAAATTAGTTTCGGTACAATATTGTGGTAATAGCTCTTCATCCACATGATAATCACTCAATGTATAGATATTCGACTTCTTTAGAGGACAGGTTTTGATAAAGGTACCCTGTTTGAGAATATCCTCATACAAGCGATGGAGGATGGCATCCAGGCTACGCTGTTGAAGGAATTTACAGAATTGTACCTTATGACTTAACATTGTGGTGTAGTTGTTGGCTTGTTCGCCCTCAATGGCCAGACTGTAAGTGAGGGCAATATCATCAATGTCTTCCAAGACATTGAGCACAACATTCACCGAGGTATCCGCGGAAGTATTTTGTATTTGAATTTTGGCATCCAACAGATTGGCATTAGTTTCATATTGGAATGCGGTTAGGATAACTTTGTAAGCACGCTAGTAGGATTGACATCAAATGAAAAAAGAGACATATTAAATAAATGTTAATTATATTGAATAAAATTTTCTATAGAAATAAAATTTTGACAACATTTTCTAGATAAATAGAATTTTGACAAAACTTTTCTATAGAAATAATATTTTAATAAAATTTTCTATAGAAATAAAATTTGAAAAAATTTTCCATAGAAATAAATTTGTGAAAAAATTTCCCATAGAAATAAAATTTTGACTAAAATTTTCTGCTGAACTAAATTTTTGACAAAATTTTCTATAGGATTTAAATTTTTACAAAATTTTGTATAGAAACGTAATATTGATCAAATTTTTTACAAAAAAAAAATTAACAAATTTTTCTATAGAAATACAATTTTAACAAAATTTTCTATAGAAATCAAATTTTAACAAAATTTTCTATAGAAATACAATTTAATTATACAATTATTTTTCGAGCTTTATGGACAGATATATATATAAGATTAAGGGACTTGTAAGTTATATGAAAAGATGATGTACAGTGGGAGAAAAGATGATTCAATTTGGGAGAGGAAATTTCCCAAATGTTTTCTCCTTAAGGAGTAAGCATATAGGGCCCAAAATTGAGTTATCTCTCCCAGCCAGATCTATACTAAAGGCTGTGGAAAGGTTCATTAGCCCGAACCGAAACATGTACAGTCCAGGAGTGTATAGATTTGTATCTGGCGTTTTCTTTGCAATGGCTCTATTAACCATGTTCCTAATCTATATCTGTCCATAAAGCTCGAAAAATAATTGTATAATTAGATATAATGCATTTGGACGTCACTTGCCTGTTTCGGTATCAGGCTAACATGAAACGAAATACAATTTTAACAAAATTTTCTATAGAAATAAAATTTTGAAAAAATTTTCTATAGAAATAAAATTTTGACAAAATTTTCTATAGAAATAATATTTTGATAAAATTTTCTATAGAAATAATATTTTGGAAATATTTTCCATAGAAATAAAATTTGGACAAAATTTCCCATAGAAATAAAATTGTGACAAAATTTCCCATAGAAATAAAATGTTAACAAATTCTTCTATAGAAATAAAATTTTGACTAAAATCTTCTACTGAACTAAATTTTTGACAAAATTTTCTATAGGATTTAAATTTTACAAAATTTTTTACAAAAATAAAATTTTAACAAAATTTTCTATAGAAATCAAATTTTAACAAAATTTTCTATAGAAATAAAATTTTGACAAAATTTTCTATAGAAATAAAATTTTGACAAAATTTTCTATAGAAATAAAATTTTGGCAAAATTTTTTATAGGAATAACATTTTACCAAAATTTTCTATAAAAAATATAATTTTTACAAAATCTTCTTTAGAAATAAAGTTTTTACAAAATTTTTCTATAGAAATAAACATCAAATAAAATTTGGACAAAATTTCTATAGAAATAAAATTTTGACAAAATTTTCTATAGAAATAAAATTTTGTCACATTTTCTATAGAAATAACATTTTGTCACAATTTTCTATAGAAATAAAATTTACACAAAATTTTCAATAGAAATAGCATTTTGACAAAATTGTCTATAGAAATAAAATTTTGATCAAATTTTTTTATAGAAATAAAATTCTGACAAAATTTTTCTATAGAAATAAAATTTTGACAAAATCTTCTGTAGAAATAAATGTTAATAAAATTTTCTTTAGAAATCAAATTTTGACGAAATTTCCTAAAGAAATAAAATTTTGACGAAATTTTCTATAGAAATAAAACTTTTCTAAAAATTTCTATAAAAATAAAATTTTGACAAAATTTTCTATAGAAATAAAATGTTGACAAAATCTATATATATAAAATTCAAATTATGTTTGTTTATTTGTTTGTTTGTTTGTTTATTTGTATGTTCCGGGTTGGCGCGAAAACGGCTGAACCGATTTACTTGAAACTTTCAGAGATCGTGGGGGGCACTCATGTGCTGAAAATAGGGTACCTCATTTTTTGACATATGGTCGCGGAGGGGGACCTCCCCTTTGTCGGACTTTTTGAAAATTGGACTAAAGTTGACCGATTTGCTTGAAATTTTCATTGAAGGTTGGGTTTGGCATCTAGACAAAGATCCGCAACTTTATATTTCGATATTTGGTGGCGGAGGGGGACCTCCCCTTTGTTCGACTTTTTTTAAGTACAGTGAAAAAACTAAAATTTTCTAAATTATCTGAGATTTACAGAGAGCATGCGGTGAGGTTATGGAATTAATATGGGGTACCTGATGGTTTCATATGTGGACGGGGAGGGGGACCTCCCCCTTGCCCTACTTTTTTAAACTTGGAACAAAATTATGCGATTTGCTTGAAATTTTCATTGAATTTTGGACGGGGAGGGGGACCACCCCTTTGCCCGACTTTTTTTTAAAGTACAGTGAAAACAAAACTAAACTCCCCCGACTGAAACTGCAAAAAAAACAACAACAATTCATAAGTTTTCTTGAAATGTACATAGGCAGTGGGGGAAGGTTATGAACGAAGAGGCAACCTTCCTTGCCCCACACTTGAAGGAAAGTTTCAAGAATTTTCGTTTCCAGTGCTATTCACTACGGTGTTTGTCGATATTGTATCGGGGAAAGTGACGTCCCTTTAAAACAATAGAGCAAAATTTAAACATCGCCGATCTACTTGAAATTTACAGGGAACGTGGGAGGAGGTGATTAAATTTATACATGATTTTTAAATTAGTATATGATTTTTCGATATCTGGTTGGGGAAGGGGAAAATTGAAATAAACTTTGTAGATTTACTTCGATAGAATTTATAGGGACCATTGATTAGTTGTGAAATTAATATAGGGTACGTGATAGTCCGATATCAGGTCGGAGTGGAGCGAAGGTGGGGAGAGGGTTCCCTTTTGTCCGTTTTTTTTTCTTAAATTGAAAGTAGAGGGTTGTCCGTAAATGGGAACTCGGTACATAATTTTATGATTTTTGCACAGGCTGAAATTTACATGAAATTGGCAGCCAACGTAGAGGGTGCATAATTTTCCAACATTTTAGCAAATGTTAATGTGGTAAAAATTTTACTACTTTTGCTTTTTCCGATTTATTGGATGGGAAACAGTAATTCTTTGTATGTTATTATAATATAGTGCTTAATTTTCAGATATGTTGAGGAGAAGGATACCTTTCCTTGACAAACCACACTTAAAATTCACAAGAAATATAGAAGATTGTCTACTTGAATACAGAACATTATTTATTGGAGGAAAGGGTACACCCTTTATTTTTGGAGGAAAGGGTACACCCTCTCCCCGACATTTTTGAAGACGAACCGTTTTACATATGCGTATCCGCCGTATTTGTACCTATAAACGAAAAAACAAGTAGTCCGATTTGTTTGAAAGAATTCAAATCTTTTCGAAGTTGTTCTCAGCATGAAGGATATGGTTGACTAAGTTGACGCAAAATGTTCCTACAAATACGCTTCGGAAGGCGCAGCGAAGCGGGCCGGGTTACGCTAGTTTTCTATAAAAATAAATTTTTTACAAAATTTTCTATAGAAGAATTTACTATAGAAATAAAATTTTTACTATAGAAATAACATTTTGACAAAATATTCTATTGAAATAAAATTTTGACAAATTTCTACAGAAATAAAAGTTTGACAAAATTTTCTTTAGAAATGAAATTTTGAAAAAAAAAATGTATATAGAAATAAAATTTTGACAATATTTTCTATAGAAATAAAATTTGGACAAAATTTTCTATAGAAATAAAATTTGGACAAAATTTTCTATAGAAATAAAATTTTGAAAAAAATGTATATAGAAATAAAATTTTGACAACATTTTCTATAGAAATAAAATTTGGACAAAATTTTCTATAGAAATAAAATTTTTGTTTGTTATTGTTGGTTTTGTTTGTCTATAGGGCTTTGCCCAAATAAATTTGACAAGCATACTTTTCCTCTGTTGGTTAAGCTACACTTGTAGTTTAGTCAATGCATGGCTTTAAGCTGAGATCAAAAACAACAATAACGAAATAAAATTTTGAAAAAATTTCCCATAGAAATAAAATGTTAACAGAATTTTTGAAAAAAATTTCTATAAGATTTAAATGTTGACAAAATTTTGTATAGAAACGTAATATTGATGAAATTTTTACAAAAATAAATATTTAACAAAATTTTCTATAGAAATAAAATTTTGACAAAATTTTCTATAGAAATAATTTTTGACAAAATTTTCTATAGAAATAACATTTTGACAAAGTTTTCTATAGAAATCAAATTTTTCTATAGAAATAAAATTTTAGCAAAATTTTTTAAAGAAATATAATTTTTACAAAAATCTTTTTTAGAAAACAAGTTTTTAAAAAATTTTTCTACAGAAATAAAATTTGGCCAAATTTCTATAGAAATAAAATTTTGACAAAATTTTCTATAGAAATAAATTTTGACAAAATTTTCTATAGAAATAACATTTTGACAAAATTGTAAATAGAAATAAAATTTTGACCAAATTTTTTATAGCAATAAAATTTTGACAAAATTTTTCTATAGAAATAAAATTGTGACCAAATTTTTTATAGAAATAAAATTCTGACAAAATTTTCGATAGAAATAAAATTTTGACCAACTTTTTTTTTATAGAAATGAAATTTTCTATAGAAATAAAACTTTGCCAAAAATTTCTATAAAAATAAAATTTTGACAAAATTTTCTATAGAAATCAATTGTTGACAAAATTTTCCATAAAAATAAAATTTTGCCAAAATTTTCTATGGAACTAAAATTTTGCAAGAATTTACTATAGAAATAAAATTTTGCAAAAATTTTCTATAGGAATAAAATTTTGTATAAAAATACAATTTTATTCGTTTTGTTTTGTTATTCTTGATTTTGTTCTTTAATCATTGTTTTTGTTTTTGTTTTTGTTTTTTTTTTTCTTGATTTCAGCTTAAAACCATGCATTGACTAAACTACAAGTGTAGCTTAACCAACAGAGGAAAAGAATGTTTGTCAAATTTATTTGGGCAAAGCCCTATAGACTGCAAGATGGTTGGATGGACGCACGTTTCGAAATTACGACATTCCTCATCAGCAAAACTATCAACCAATTATCAGAATAAATTCAGGCAGTTCATTAAACCCAACAATGAACCACACTTGAACTTTTCCTCTGTTGGTTAAGCTACACTTGCAGTTAGTCAATGGTTTTAAGCTGAAATCAAAAAAACAACAACAATGAAATAAAATTTTGACAAAATTTTCTATAGAAATAATATTTTGACAACAATTTCTAAAGAAATAAAATTTTGATATAAATGTATATAGAAATAAAATTTTGACATAATTTTCTATAGAAATAAAATTTGGACAAAATTTTCTATAGAACTAAAATTTTGCAAGAATTTACTATAGAATTAAAATGTTGACAAAATTTTCTATTGAAATAAAAGTTTGACCAATTTTTCTATAGAAATAAAATTTTGACAAAATTTTCTATTGAAATAAAATTTTGACAAATTTCTATAGAAATAAAAGTTTGAAAAAATTTCTATAGAGATAAAATTTTGAAAAATTGTTCTATAGAAATAAAAGTTTGAAAAATTTTTCTATAGAAATAAAATGTTGACAAAAATTTCCATAGAAATAAAATTTTGACAAAATTGTCTATAAAAATAAAATTTTCACAAAATTTTCTATGGAAATAAAAAACAATTTCTAAAGTAATAAAATTTTGATATAAATGTATATAGAAATAAAATTTTGACATAATTTTCTATAGAAATAAAATTTGGACAAAATTTTCTATAGAACTAAAATTTTGCAAGAATTTACTATAGAATTAAAATGTTGACAAAATTTTCTATAAAAATAAAAGTTTGACCAATTTTTCTATAGAAATAAAATTTTGACAAAATTTTCTATTGAAATAAAATTTTGACAAATTTCTATAGAAATAAAAGTTTGAAAAAAATTTCTATAGAAATAAAATTTTGAAAAATTGTTCCATAGAAATAAAAGTTTTGAAAATTTTTTTCTATAGAAATAAAATGTTGACAAAAATTTCCATAGAAATAAAATTTTGACAAAATTTTCTATAAAAATAAAATTTTCACAAAATTTTCTATAGAAATAAAATTTTGACTTCATTCTCCGTACAGGAGATTAAAGTGAAGTTTTCTGCAAAAGCCTATATGTATATGGATTTGTCTAAACTCTCTACCTTCTTCGGGAAAATGTCTACAGTACCCATCAAATTTTATCTTCATCTTCTTTTAATAATTCCTCATTTTTAGTTTTTGTTTTGCAATTTTTTTTTCTCCCCAATCCTCAAAAGGTTTACGAAGTTTAATTAAAAATCTCTTCATAAAAATCGACCAACTCATAAAATTATCATCACTCTCATTCCTTGCTATGTAATTCTAGTTCGGGCCAAAAATTCCAAGGGGAAATTCCCAAAGGAAAAATGCTTAAGAAACTAACATAGAAAAAGACCACAATGGAAAACTTACCCAAGCCAAACAGTTTTGATTGCAAAACAATAAAACCACACCAAATGTAATTAAAAATTTCAAATTTTCCCACTTCATGGTTAGAGCTTTTTTTGGCTTGTTTTCTTTTTCTATTTTAGTTAGTTGCTCACCAACAGATGCTTAAAACTGTATGGGGAAAAAAACAATTTGAAATCTCCTTGGGATTCATGGCATATGGGAGATGATGAGAATACAAGCCAAATTGGTTTTCTTTTTTTATTATTGAAAAAAAAATAGAAAAAAACGATGAATATCGACTTTTTAACCAGCTTAGCTTATTCCGATCATCAATAGACCTAAGGTCACAACAATTATTTCCCCTTGAATCATAAACAAGGTAATCAAAAGCTGTTTTAAGCTTTTTAAAATTTTTTGAGTCATTACCATGGCAGTTGATGTACCTGTTGATCCATGGAAATACGAAGAGATCTTGAACAAAGATTAGACCAAATTTTGTTGACTAGGCATGACTGACATTTTTTCCAGCCAAATAATTCAGTTGGGAAAAGTATAGAAAATTTTACCATGCCTCAGTGCTTGGGTCAATCTCAATTAAAAACTAATAATGAGAATTTTTATGAAATGTATTCAGATTTTGGCCATGATAGCAACTAATTTGACTCATATGTTTTGGGGTAAATTTCCATAATTTTTTCAGCTATAAAAGACATTTTTTTGTGACTGAAGTGAACCAAATACAAACGAATTTCTGTTCGATAGTGACATTGAAAGTTGTGTGTAGTGAAGATTTAGAAAAAAAGAAAAAACAAAAGATTTGTAATGACATCGGTTTCGTGGTTAGTTAATGTGGTTCTAGTGGCTTTGGCTGGAGTTGCATTGGTCCAGGCTGAGGTATGTAGTAGTGAAATGGAGAGATTATATCCTGAAAAACTCATATTCCAAACATTTTTTATATCCAAAAATTATTGATGGAAACTAACAAATTATTTACTTTTTTTATACCCTGCACCATAGGATGGGGGGTATATTAACTTTGTCATTCCGTTTGTAACACATCGAAATATTGCTCTAAGACCCCATAAAGTATATATATTCTGGGTCGTGGTGAAATTCTGAGTCGATCTGAGCATGTCCGTCCGTCTGTTGAAATCACGCTAACTTCCAAACGAAACAAGTTATCGACTTGAAACTTGGCACAAGTAGTTGTTATTGATGTAGGTCGGATGATATTGTAAATGGGCCATATCGGTCCACTTTTACGTATAGCCCCCATATAAAGGGACCCTCAAATTTGGCTTGCGATTGCTCTAAGAAAAGCAAATTTCATCCGATCCGGCTGAAATTTGGTACATGGTGTTAGCATATGATCTATAGGTTAGGTTAGGTTATGTGGCAGCCCGATGTATCAGGCTCACTTAGACTATTCAGTCCATTGTGATACCACAGTGGTGAACTTATCTCTTATCACTGAGTGCTGCCCGATTCCATGTTAAGCTCAATGACAAGGGACCTCCTTTTTTATAGCCGAGTCCGAACGGCGTTCCACATTCCAGTGAAACCACTTAGAGAAGCTTTGAAACCCTCAGAAATGTCACCAGCATTACTGAGGTGGGATAATCCACCGCTGAAAAACTTTTTGGTGTTCGGTCGTAGCAGGAATCGAACCCACGACCTTGTGTATGCAAGGCGGGCATGCTAACCATTGCACCACGGTGGCTCCATATGATCTATAACAACCATGCAAAAATTGGTCCACATCGGTCCATAATTATATATAGCCCCCATATAAACCGATCCCCCGATTTGTCTTGCGGAGCCTCTAAGAGAAGCAAATTTAATCCGATCCGGCTGAAATTTGGTACATGGTGTAAGTATATGGACTCTAAAGACTATGCAAAAATTGGTTCACATCGGTCCATAATTATATATAGCCCCCATATAAACCGATCCCCAGATTTGGCTTGCGAAGCCTCTAAGAGAAGCAAATTTCGTCCGATCCGGCTGAAATTTGGTACATGGTGTAAGTATATGGTCTCTAAGAACTATGCCAAAATTGGTCGAAATCGGTCCATAATTATATATAGGCCCATATAAACCGATCCCTAGATTTCACCTCCGGAGCCCCTTGGAAGAGCAAAATTCATCCGATTCAGTTGAAATTTGGTACTTGATGTTGGTATATTGTATCCAACAACCATGCAGGAATGGGTTCATATCAGTCCATAATTATATATAGCTCCCATATAAACCGATCCCCAGATTTGAACTCCGGTGCTTATGGAGAAGCAAAATTCATCCGATCTGGTTGAAATTTGGTACGTGGTGGTAGTATATGATATTTAATAGCCATGCCAAAAGTAGTCCATAACAGTCCATAATCATATATAGCCCCCATATAAACCGATCGCGAGATTTGGTTTTGGAGCCTCTTGGAGGAGCAAATTTCATCCGAGTCAGTTGAAATTTGGTACATTGTGCTAGTATATGGCCTTTAACAACCATTCCTAACTAGGTCCATATCGGTCTATAGTTATATATAGCCCTCAGATAAATCGATCCCCAACCGCACAAAAATTGGTCATATCAAGTTCATAATTGTATATAGCCCCCACATAAGCGACCCCCATATTACAATTCTGGTAGAAGTTTCTATGCAATCCATGGTGGAGGGTACATAAGATTCGACCTGGCCGAACTTACGACCGTATATACTTGTTGCAATACAGTTTAGTAAAAATTTTCTAAACTTAACCTACATTTTGCTTCCTGTTGGAATGGGGATATATTTACTTTTTCCATTCCGTTTATATACTCTGGATCGTGGTCATATTCTGAGTCGATCTAACGATGTCCTTCCGGCCGTCCATCCGTCTGTTGAAATCACGCCGATACAAGCTATCGTCTTAAAACTTGACACACGCTGAAAAATATATTGTGGTGAGGCCAAAGATTTCCTTAAAATATGAATGTGAATTTTGCTTAGAATAGAAGACGCATTTCTGTAATATAAAGTCCTTTTTCCTTCTCCAAAATCCAATACACTTTTCATTAAAGTCGTTTTGTCTCCGCTTCTTCTTTGGAACCTGGCATACTTTTTTTCAGTGCACATAACTGTTATAGATGTAGGTTGGATGGTATTGCTAATGGGGCATATAGGATCACTTTTAAATACAGCCCCCATATAAACCGATCCCCAGATTTGACTTCAGGAGCCACTTAGGGGAGCCAATTTCATACGATCCAGTTAAAATGTGAAAAAGCATTGGCACCTAACAACCTCGCAAAAATTGGTCCATATCGGGCCATAATTACATATATTTAGTTGCCGTATATCTGACATTTGACTTCCAGAGCCTCTTACGGGAAGCAAATTTTATCCGACCCAGTTAATATATGCTACGTGATGTTAGTATGTGCCATTTATTAAAAAAAATAGTTACGTGCAAATAAAGATTACTCAACCTAAATTTCAGGATTCGCCATTTACACAATATTTAGAACAAATTTCTTTAAAATAGTGAAATTTTTCTATATAAAAAATTGTAATTTTGGTTTTTTATGAAATTTGAGACACATATTTTGGAAATTTCCCTCGCTCCATTAAAATCGTATGTTTTTGAAGTAAGGCAAATTTTCCTTAAACAAAGAAACAAATTTTTGAGTTAAAGAAATCGTCTTTAAATTAACTGAAATAGTGAATCTCCAGATTAAAGAAAACAAGTATATACACTAGTAAGTTCGGCCGGGCCGAATCTTAAATACCCACCACCTTTGAAAATTTTAGGAGAGTTTGATGACAGATATTTTCCCAAGCAGATCAGTTCAACTAGTACGCTTCCCACAGATATATGTAAAGATTTTACCTATTAAGACTAGATCAGATTCTGAATTTATAAGAACCAAATTTTGTTTGAGTTTTAGAAGAATCGTAAACATCTCTTGTAAGTGTGCAAGAAAATGATGAAATAACGCCGGGAGTTCGGTGTAATGGGGGCTGTACCAAAACATGGAAGTATACACACAGTATTCAGCACATTTAATTGTAGTTCTAGAATCTAGACCTCAAATTGGAGGGCTATATAGACCTCAAATATAAGGGGGCTATATCAAAACTTGGACCGATATAGCCCATCTTCGAACTTGACCTGCCTTCAAACAAAAGACGAATCTGTGCCAAATTTCAGGACGATAACTCAATTATTGAAGGCTGTTGCGTGATTACAACAGACAGACGGACATGCTTATATCGTCTTAGAATTTCTCCCTGGTCAAGAATATATATACTTTATATAGCCCGAAATCGATATTTCGATGTGCTACAAACGGAATGACAAATTTATTATACCCCCGTCACCATTCTATGGTGGTGGGTATAAATAACGCGTTTACACTAGGCTAAGACCTATTGTAAGGATCCTTGGTCTAACGTGTTTTGTTATACCCTCCACCATAGGGTGGGGGTATATTAACTATGTCATTCCGTATATATATATATATATATATATATATATATATATATATATATATATATATATATATATACATATATATATATATATATATATATATATATATATATATATATATATATATATATATATATATATATATATATATATATATATATATATATATATATATATATATATATTTTGGGTCGTGGTGAAAATCTGAGTCGATGTGAGCATGTCCGTCCGTCCGACCGTCTGTTGAAATCACGCTAACTTCCGAACGAAACAAGCTATCGACTTGAAACTTGGCACAAGTAGTTGTTCTTGATGTAGGTCGGATCGTATTGCAAATGGGCCATATCGGTCCACTTTTACGTATAGCCCCCATATAAACAGACCCCCAAATTTGGCTTGCGAGGCCTCTAAGTGAAGCAAATTTCATCCGATCCGGCTGAAATTTGGTACGTGGTGTTAGTATATGGTTTCTACCAACCATGCAAAAATTGGTCCACATCGGTCCATAATTATATATAGCCCCCATATAAACCGATCCCCCTATTTGGCTTACGGAGCAGCTAAGAGAAGCAAATTTCACCCTATCCGGCTGAAATTGGGTACATGGTGTTAGTATATGGTCTCTAACAACCATGCAAAAATTGGACCACATCGGTCCATAATTATATATAGCCCCCATATAAACCGATCCCCCGATTAGGCTTGCGGAGCCGCTAAGAGAAGCAAATTTCATCCGATCCAGCTGAAATTTGGTACATGGTGTTAGTATATGGTCTCTAACAACCATGCAAAAATTGGTCCACATCGGTTCATAATTATATATAGCCCCCATATAAACCGATCCCCCGATTTGGCTTGCGGAGCCGCTAAGAGAAGCACATTTCATCCGATTCAGCTGAAATTTGGTACATGGTGTTAGTATATGGTCTCTAACATCCATGCAAAAATTGGTCCACATCGGTTCATAATTATATATAGCCCCCATATAAACCGATCACCAGATTTGACCTCCGGAGCCTCTTGGAAGACCAAAATTCATCTGATTCAATTGAAATTTGGTACGTGGTGTTAATATATGGCCTCAAACTCCCATGCAAAAATTGGTCGATATCGATCCATAATTATATATAGGCCCCATATAAACCGATCCCCAGGTTTGACCTCCGGAGCCCCTTGGAAGAGCAAAATTCTTCCCATTCGGTTGAAATTTTGTACGTGATATTAGTATATGGTATCCAACAACCATGCAGGAATTGGTTCATATCAGTCCATAATTATATATAGCCCCCATATAAACCGATCCCCAGATTTGACCTCCGGTGCCTTTTGGAGAAGCAAAATTCATCCGATCTGCTTGAAATTTGGTACGTGGTGGTAGTATAGGATATTTAACAACCATGCCAAAAGTGGTCCATATCAGTCCATAATCATATATAGCCCCATATAAACCGATCCCGAGATTTGGTTTTGGAGCCTCCGAGTGATTTGAAATTTGGTACATTGTGCTAGTATATGGTCGTTAACAACCATGCCTAACTAGGTCCATATCGGTCTATAGTTATATATGGCCCTCAGATAAATCGATCCCTAATCACACAAAAATTGGTCCATATCAAGTTCATAATTGTATATAGCCCCCATATAAGCGACCCCCATATTTCAATTCTGGCTCTCTACGTACAGTGCAAAAAGTCCATATCGATTCGTAATTATTTGTAGGCTTAACTATATATACCTTTTTTGTCTAATATATACCACGTATGGACTAACTCACAATTTAGAAAACGATGTTAAGAAGTTTTAAGATACCACAACCCAAGTAATTCGATTGTGGATGACAGTCTTTCGTAGAAGTTCCTACGCAATCCATGGTCGAGGGTACATAAGATTCGGCCTGGCCGAACTTACGGCCGTATATACTTGTTTTATATAGAAATGTTTATCAACATTTTATTTCTATTGAAGATTTTGTCAAAATTTTATTTCTATAGAAAATTTTGTCAAAATTTTATTTCTATAGAAAATTTGGTCAAAATTTTATTTTATAGAAAATGTTGTCAACATCCCAGCAAAAAATTTTGGAAGTTCTTCCAAAGGCACAACTTTAAAAGCATTTCCAGAAGATGCACTCCCAATGATGTTCTTTATTTTAACTACCCAGGAAGTTCTTTTAATTCAATTTTTTATAACTTGTTTTTTTCATACTTTTAATGCCTAATTTTAACTTTTTTTATTTCAAATAGGTTAAAAACAGAGTAAGAATTCATAAAATGGTACAAATTATTTAAATTTTGTCGAAAAAATGCTAAATCCAATCTGAAAAAATTGTGAATTTTTGAAAATATTTAAGGTCAAACTTTTTCGAGATGCGTTAGAATCCATTAAAAATTATAAAAAATTATAAAAATTATTTATTTGACAAAATATCACAGAATTTTTTAATTTACATCCAAAACATTGAATTCGGATCACACCTAAAGAAGTGATGCTAATTCAGTGCAACGGCTGTTGAAATAGAGGACTTTCGTCCTATGACAAGTCCATGTTATATTCATCGCTTCTGCGTCAATTTTGCACCACTTCCGGATCCAAAAAGAACATTTTCATTACTTTTTTGGCGACGCTTTTTTTGCTGGGATTTTATTTCTGTAGAAAATTTTGTCAAAATTTAAAGCAAAGTCTTTGACGTTTACTTAAATTAGAGTTTCTTATTTTAAAGAGCATTTGACATATAAAAAACGAGGAGCAGGGTTTTTTTTAATTAAAAGCCGCTCCGAGCAGCATTTCTTCAATTAAAAACCGTTCCTCGATACTTTTTTAATTAAAAATCGCCCCGCACAGCATTTGCTCAATTTAAAACCTCTCCGCGCCGGTTCTAAAATTGTCGTTCTCGCTTCGGGCGCTGCGCTTCTGATCTCCGATTCCATATGACAAAAGGTTTCTCTTAAATGCTTATAAATTTAAGTGATATCATTAATAAATAAAACTTTTATTTTCTCTAATTTTTCAGAAAGTAATGCGCCCCAAATTTAAGGATATTAATCTATGGTCCGATGATAAACATGTCTCACATTCCTTCAAATTTGATCCCAGTGACCCACATATGAATATAACCGTAGATGTTTTGCAAGAACTGCATGATGTTGATATAAAATCGGAACTTATGATTAGCCAAAAACAAGATCCCACCTATCATTTAGCCTTGAATAGCACCATGAATTTGTGCCGCATTGTCAACTGGCATAGCAAGTCGCCAGTAGGAGCTATTATCTCGACCTTCCTCAAAGAGTATGGCAATATTATCGATAAATGTCCCATTGGCAAGGTAAGCAAAAATATCTCAAGATACAATTTCATAAATCAAAACTTTTTTGATCAAAAATCAAAACAAAAAAATCTTTTGACATTTTCGACAAATAAAATAAATATACAAAATTTATAGGGTCAAATTAAAATGTCATTACCTCTATTGCGTAAATTACAGGGCCAATATTATATGCACAAATTCTGGATTCCTGAGGATACAACTTTGGCCACATTACCTGAAGTCGATTTTGTATTGAATATCCAGGCTTTCCATGTTGAGGCCAATAAACAAAAGACAATGATTATTAATGATCATGTAACCGGTGAAATTGTTGTCCAGGATGTTAACAATGTCAAACCAGGTCTCTTGGCCCTGTTACCTAAGGTACCAGCTGGCTAAGCCAGTCAATACCCAATACGTACCAAATAAAACGTACCAACTTTATTTACCACAGAAATATATGTATAGTAGTGTATTTTTACCAATCCTTTTTGTAGTCACTGTAAATTAATTAAATTTCATGTACACGTGTCTCTGTGAACTTTATCATTGTATATGTATATAAAAATTATATTATAATTAATAAATATTTATTTAATGGTTACCATCGCCGAAAACCCCACATAAATTGAAAGTTTTTTTCCTGGGTTAATATAGCTCGAGCTATACAAGCAGATATTTTGACAAGGCCCTAATCTAGGATTTATGAAAGGGAAATTAGGAAACAAAACTTATTCATAAAATATTCGATTCCCTTGGAGTTGTTTGTGTTTTAAAATTTTTCAGCCAATAATTCTCTAGAATATAATCTACAAAACAATTACAATGACTATGACATTCGAGGAAGCGAACTGTCTCTATTAGATGATTGAAGTAGGTGTCCAGCCTGTTGGGTTCGCATGACACACACACAAAAATAATTTTCTTATTCTATCACGAAATTAATTGTTCCCATTAATTTGTTAATTGCAATGTCTTCAATCACAGAAATGATATTATCAATTAAAAAATTAATTGATCCAATAAATTTGTATACCCTCCACCATAGGATGGGGGTATATTAACTTTGTCATTCCGTTTGTAACACATCGAAATATTGCTCTAAGACCCCATGAAGTAGATATATTCTGGGTCGTGGTGAAATTCTGAGTCGATCTGAGCATGTCCGTCCGTCCGTCCGTCTGTTGAAATCACGCTAACTTCCGAACAAAACAAGCTATCGACTTGAAACTTGGCACAAGTAGTTGTTATTGATGTAGGTCGGATGGTATTGCAAATGGGCCATATCGGCCCATTTTTACGTATAGCCCCCATATAAACGGACCCCCAAATTTGGCTTGCAGATCCTCTAAGAGAAGCAAATTTCATCCGATCCGGTTGAAATTTGGTACATGGTGTTAGTATATGCTCTCTAACAACCATGCAAAAATTGGTCCACATCGGTCCATAATTATATATAGCCCCCATATAAACCGATCCCCCGATTTCGCTTGCGGATCCTCTAAGAGAAGCAAATTTCATCCGATCCGGCTGAAATTTGGTACATGGTGTTGGTATATTGTCTCTAACAACCATGCAAAAAATGGTGCACATCGGTCCATAATTATATATAGCCACCATATAAACCGATCCCCCGATTTGGCTTGCGGAGCCTCTAAGAGAAGGAAATTTCATCCGATCCAGCTGAAATTTGGTACATGGTGTTAGTATATGGTATCTAATGATCATACAAAAATTGGTCCACATCGGTCCATAATTATATATAGCCCCCATATAAACCGATCCCCAGATTCGTCCTTCGGAGCCTCTTGGAAGACCAAAATTCATCCGATTCGGTTGAAATTTGGTACGTGATGTTAGTATATGGTATCCAACAACCATGCAGGAATTGGTTCATATCAGTCCATAATTATATATAGCCCCCATATAAACCGATCCCCAGATTTGACCTCCGGTGCCTTTTGGAGAAGCAAAATTCATCCGATCTGGTTGAAACTTGGTACGTGGTGGTAGTATATGATATTTAACAACCATGCCAAAAGTGGTCGATGTCAGTCCATAATCATATATATGCCCCATATAAACCGATCCCGATATTTGGTTTTGGAGCCACTTGGAGTAGCAAATTTCATCCGAGTCAGTTGAAATTTGGTACATTGTGCTAGTATATGGCCGTTAACAACCATGCCTAAGTAGGTCCATATCGGTCTATAGTTATATATAGCCCTCAGATAAATCGATCCCCAATCACTCAAAAATTGGTCCATATCAAGTTCATAATTGTATATAGCCCCATATAAGCGACCCCCATATTTCAATTCTGGCTCTCTACCATGTATGGACTAACTCACAATTTAGAAAACGATGTTTAGAAGTTTTAAGATACCACAACCCAAGTAATTTGATTGTGGATGACAGTCTTTCGTAGAAGTTTCTACGCAATCCATGGTGGAGGGTACATAAGATTCGGCCTGGCCGAACTTACGGCCGTATATACTAGTTTTGATTAATTTTTGTTTCAATTAAAACTTTTGTTGAATCAATTGAATTTTGATAGGAATATTTTTTAAAACTCAATTAAAATTTTAATTGGAAAAATTTTCGTGAACTTTTTTTTGTGTACAAGCGATGACAAGCCTTTTGAGGTTCCAGCCATATAGATTACCAACCATCTCTTAGGATTATTAGGAAGGTAGGTCTCCATAATATCTTCTACGAGGCGAATATCCACTTACTCTTGAATTGTTAGGTTCAGAAGTGAAATGTAAATGTTGTGGTACATGCAGATTCCAGCTAATAAACGAGATAACAAAGAAGTTTTCCCTGTAAATTCCACATAAGATTGTCTGCCAACTATATAGTTTGGCAACCATCTCCTAAGGTTTCCATAATATCTCCCTATACCTTCCCTCCAAATTCCACATAGGATTGACTACCAGCCATATATGGTAATTTGCCAACCATCTCTTAAGACTTTTAGGATAGCAGGTTTCAACAATTTCTCCTAAAAGGGCGAATGCTTACACTTCGTTTAAATTGCTGGGTTCAGAATTGAGAGTTAACTGTTGCGGAACCTGGAAATTGCAGATCGTAGATGAGATAGCAAATATGTTTTCCCTCTAAATTCCATGTAGGATTGTATACCAGCCATAAGTTTGCCAACCATCTCTTAGGAGTATTAGGGAGGAAGGTTTCCATAATATCTCCTTAGAGGCGAATATCCAAACTTCAGGTGTTACTCTTGAATTGTTGGGTTCAGAAGTGAGAGTTAACTGTTTCGTTACCTGCAAATGCGATAGCAAAGACGTTTTCTTTCTAAATTCCACATAGGATTGTATACTAGACATATAGTTCGCCAAGCATCTCTTAGGATTATTAGGATGGTAGGTTTCCACAATATCTCCTAGGAGATGAATAGCCACACTTTGGAAGTTAATCTTGAATTGTTGAGTTCAGAAGTTAGAGGCGATGTACCTGGAGTTTCCAGATCGTAGATGAGATATCAAAGATGATTTCCCTCCAAATTTCACATAGAATTGTCCACCAGCCATATAGTTTGCCACCCATCTTTTGAGATGCTTATCTCCAAAACGGGCGCATGTCTACACTTCGGGCATTCATTTCGAATTTCTGGGTTCTGAAGTGAGAGTTAACTGTAGCGTTACCTGGATACTCCAGATCGTTGATAAGATAGCAGTGATGTTTTCCCTCCAAATTCCACATAGGATTGTATACCAGACATATAGTTTGTCAAGCATCTTATAGGATTATTGGGAGGTACAGTTCCATAATATCTCCTAAGGGGCGAATATCCGCACTTCGGCCGTCAATCTGGAGTTGTTGGATTCTGTTGCGGTACTTGCAGATTCCAGTTCGTAGATGAGATAGGGAAATTATGTTTTCCCTCTAAATTCCACATAGGATTGTCTATCAGCCATATAGTTTACCAAGCATCTCTTAGGATTATTAGGATGATAGGTTTCGACAATATCTTCTAGGAGATGACCATCCAGACTATGGACTCTAATCTTGAATTGCTGAAATCAGAAGTGAGTACTTGGAGACTCTACACCGTACATGAGATATTAAAGATTTCTTCCCTCTAAATTCCACATAAAATTCTCTACCTGCCATTTGCCAACCATCTCTTAGGATTATTGGTAGGAACAGTTCCATAATATCTCCCAAGAGGCGAATATCCAAACTTCGGCCATCAATCTGGAGTTGTTGGATTCTGTTGTGGTACCTGCAGAATCCAGCTCGTAGATGAGATAGCAAAGATCATCTCCCTCTAAATTCCACATATGATCACATATGTCTACCAGCCATATAGTTTGCCAACCATCCATCTCTTAAGATTATTAAGGAGGCAGGTTTCCATAACATCTCCTAAGAGGACATTTGTCCACAGTTCGGATATCCATCTTGAATTGTTGGGTTCAGAAGTGAGAGGTACCTTCAGATTCCAGCTCGTAATTGAGATAGCAAGGATGTATGCCCTCTAAATTCCACATAGGATTGTCTACCAGCCATATAGTTTACCAACAATCTCTTCAGGATTCCATAATATATCCATCTGTTTTCCCTCCAAATTCCACATAGAATTGCACAACCATCTCTTAAGATTATTAAAGAGGCAGATTTCCATAATATCTTCCACGAGAACGAGTGTCCGCTATTTGGGCGTTCATCTTGAATTGTTCAATGCAAAAGTGTGAGGTACCTGGAGATGCCAGATCATAGATGAGATAGCAAAGATGTTTGACTTCTAAATTCCACATAGGATTTTCCCACCATCTCCTAAGATTATAAGGGAAGCCGATTTCCATAATATCTTCTAAGAGGGTGGATGATGATTTATATCATATAAAGGCAAATCCAATGCTACGAGAATCGAACGTTTATGCGGCCTCTTGCTATTAAACCGCGTCTGTAATTGCGATGGAACCCTTGGCTGTCTATAACCACCCGAAGCATACACTCCTGGCTGATGACCATAGAGAGAACTGTCTGGTCTAAGTGCACGGAAGTCTCAGCTTTGACTTCTGTCTGAACGGCCTTCAGTCTAGGTGTTCTCGATAAATTGTCTGCAGAAGGCATTCTCAGATCTCCTTAGCAAGACTCAAGATCTTGGGATCAACTGAATTTTCTTTCCACATATCGTCTATCTTAATTGCTTTCACCAAGTAGTACAGATGGATGTCAGGAAAGAAAACAAAAATAAATTTTCCAAAGAAACAATAATTGTCGACTTCTCATAGATTTCACTGAATTTTATATTCCGAGGATGTTGAGGAAAGCTTTCAATGTATATGCCAGGAACATAGCATCATTTTCTCGAATGTTCCAAATTATCTAGGCCAATTGCGGTGGAACTCTTGTAACCTGTAGCCGCCCGAAGTACGCACTCATGGCTGATGACAGTAGAGGGGGCTGTCTGATCTGAGTGCGTGGAAGTCTCAACTTTGCCTTCTGATCTCCTAGCAAGACTCAAGATCTTGGAATCAGCTCGGATTTCTTTCTGCATATTGTCCATCTTAACTGTTTTCACATCGCAGTGAGGACGGATGTGAGGAATCAAAAAAAATGTCTTTAGATCCCACATGAAAATTAACCTCTCACAACAGGACACCTCCCAAATGTGGAAAAAAAATTTAAGCGTTTGTGGGTGTAGACTTCTTAGAGGTTTCACTGAATCTGGTATTTCGACGGTGCTGGAGCAAACATTCAGAAACTTAGTACCGTTTCCTCGAATTTTCTAGGCCTGGAACTCTTGGCAGCCTGTAAACGCCCAAAGCACACACTCCTGGCTGATGAACCTTGGGGGCCTCTCTGGTCTGGGTGCAGTAAGTATAGGCCTTGCCTTCTGCATATACACAGAAAGAAGAGTTTTCTTTTCTGAGGAACGAAATTTTAGACAAACAAAGTTTTCTTTTGATGCTAAAAAATTTACCTTTAAAGCAAATAAAAAATATCAGAGACAATCCTTGAATCGCTTATAACAACTTCGGGTTTATTTGCTGCAAAAGAAAATACATTATAAGAAAGGGGAATTTCGTATGTCTAAAATTTCGTTCCGCAGGAAAGTATTTTTTCTTTGGGTGTATGGTCGGCAGTCTGGCTGTGCTCGACAAATTGTCTGCAGAGGCATTCGCCGTACCTTAACGAAATGGAGATGTTGTCTTTCTGTTTGAGGTTGGATAGGTTCCGAATCGTCGACTACAGCTGTTTGGATCCAAGATTGGACGCCTCTAGATGATCGCTTCACTTATCCCGCATATGAGTAGTATGGTGATCGATCTCCTTAGCAAGACCCAAGATCTTAGGGTAAGCTGGCTTTTCTTTCCGAATCTCTCTTAACTGCTTTCACAGAGACGTGCGAACGGGATATCAGGAATACCAAAGAAAAAATACTTTTCTCTGGAACGAAATTTTAGACAAACGAAAATTGCATTTCATATAGAGAAACCTCTCAAAAGTGGACAACCACGGTCGCCTAATTTTTGTCCACATTTGGGAAGTTTAATGTGTTGATCCGTCTCACGACAGCTGTTAAATTTTGAGAGATGTCCGGTGTTCAGAGTGTCCAAGTTTGAGAGGTTTCACTGTATTTTCTTTTAGAGAAAATAAACTCGAATTTACGTTAAGATATTCACCCTTTGTAAAGAAAGTTTTTTTTTAGAGTCAAAAGAAAACTTTGCTTGTCTACAATTTCGTTCCTCAGAAAAGGAAAATCTCAGTTCAGTGTCCAATTCGGCCTGGCTGAATTTACAGTCGTATTTGATATTGTTTGTTTGTTTTTGGTTTTTGTTTTTTGTTTTTTGTGAAAACCTTTTATTCTTTTTCATTCGCATCTCATTCCTATTCCATATTATCAAAAAATATCCTTTCACTTGCATCAACAATATTGAGTTGTTTTCAGGACATTTGGCAAATATACGAGAGGGTTTATTGAGTATGTGAATGGATTGTTAGTTTTTATTCCTATTATTTTTTTCTTTACTGTCGGTTTAAGTTGTAAATCTTGAAATATTACCATTCAATACATAGATTTGAACATTCATCAAGATGCCTTTGCCAAGCCGTGGAAAAATGCATTGGCAAAATAGCTTTTTTTTGCGAATAGAAGAAAACATTTATGGGAAGTTTGTTTAGAAGTCCACAAATGCTGCCCTTAAATGCAGTGATTGGTACTTAGTAAAAAAAAAATTCAAAAACAAGTATATACGGCCGTAAGAATCTTATGAACCCTCCACCATGGATTGCGTAGAACTTCTACGAAAGACTGTCATCCACAATCGAATTACTTGAGTTGTGGTATCTTAAAACTTCTTAACATCGTTTTCTAAATTGTGAGTTAGTCCAAACGTGGTATATATTAGAGAATTATTTGTAAATCTACAAATAATTACGAATCGATATGGACTTTTGCACGGTACGTAGAGAGCCAGAAATGAAATATGGGCATCGCTTATATGGGGGCTATATACAATTATGAACTTGATATGGACCAATTTGTGTGTGATTGGGGATCGATTTATCTAAGGGCTATATATAACTATAGACCGAATAGGCATGGTTGTTAACGGCCATATACTAGCACAATGTACCAAATTTCAACTGACTCGGATGAAATTTGCTCCTCCAATGGGCTCCAAAACCAAATCTCGGGATCGGTTTATATGGGTGCTATATATGATTATGGACTGATATGGACCACTTTTGGCATGGTTGTTAAATATCATATACTACCACCACGTACTAAATTTCAACCAGATCGGATGAATTTTGCTACGCTAAAAGGCACCGGAGGTCAAATCTGGGGATCGGTTTATATGGGGGCTATATATAATTATGGACTGATATGAACCAATTCCTGCACGATTGTTGGATACCATACACTAACAACACGTACCAAATTTCAACCGAATCAGATGAATTTTGCACTTCCAAGGGGCTCCGGAGGTCAAATCTGAGGATCGGCTTATATGGGGGCTATATATAATTATGGGCCGATTTCGACCAATTTTAGCATGGGTGTCTGAGGCCATATATTAACACCACGTACCAAATTTCAACTGAATTAGATGAATTTTGGTCTTCCAAGAGGCTCCGGAGGTCAAATCTGGTGATCGGCTTATATGGGGGCTATATATACACACAAAAAAATTTTTTTTCTGATTCAATCACCAAATTAATTGATCCAATTAATTTTTTAATTGAAATGTCTTCAATCACGAAAATGATAGTATCAATCACAGTTTTAATTGGGCATAGAAAAAATTCTTGATTAAAAAATTAATTGATTTTTTCAGCAAATTTCAATTAATTTTTTAATTGATTCAATTAATTTTTTAATTGATTCAATTAAAAATTTAATTGATGTTGATTGCAAAACTCAATTAATTTATTAATTGGAAAAGGTAACTATTTTTAATTACTTTCTGAATTGTCTTAGAGTTTTTATTTGGATTAACAAATGATTGTTTGCAATACATTTTTAATTTAAAAAAATCAGCACTTTTTTAACTGAATTAGTCTTCCGAATTTGATTAAAAAGTTAATTGTTTCAATTAATTATACCCTGCTCCACACTGTGGTACAGGGTATAATAAGTTTGTGCATTTGTATGTAACGCCAAGAAGGAGTAATCATAGACCAACCTTTTAGTATACGGATCGGCTTAGAATTAAATTCTGAGTCGATTTAGCGATGTCCGTCTGTCTGTCTGTCCGTCTGTCTGTCCGTCTGTCTGTCCGTCTGTCTGTCCGTCTGTCTGTCCGTCTGTCTGTCTGTCTGTCTGTTGATGTATTTTTGTGTGCAAAGTACAGCTCGCAGTTTTAGTCCGATTGTCCTAAAATTTGGTATAGGGTCCTGTTTCGGCTCAGAGACGATCCCTATTGATCGGTTCAGATTTAGATATAGCTGCCATATATATTTTTCACCGATCTGGTCATAATTGGCGTGTATATCAACCGATCTTCCTCAAATTCCGTACATCCGAATATTTTATGAGTCTCGAAAAACTTGCAAAATATCAGCCAAATCGGTTCAGATTTAGATATAGCTCCCAAATATAGCTTTCTCCCGATTTACACTCATTTGCCCACAGAGGCCAATTTTTTGCTCCGATTTAGTTGAAATTTTGCATAGGGAGTAGAATTAGCATAGTAGCTATGCGTGCCAAATTTGGTTGAAATCGGTTCAGATTTAGATATAGCTCCCATATATATGTTTTTCTGATTTTTCTTTCTCCCGATTTACACTCATTTGCCCACAGAGGCCAATTTTTTGCTCCGATTTAGTTGAAATTTTGCATAGGGAGTAGAATTAGCATAGTAGCTATGCGTGCCAAATTTGCTTGAAATCGGTTCAGATTTGGATATATCTCCCATATAAAGCTTTCGCCCGATTTACACTCATATGACCACAGAGGCCAATTTTTAACTCCGATTTAGTTGAAAATTTGCACAGGGAGTAGAATTAGCATAGTAGCTATGCGTGCCAAATTTGGTTGAAATCGGTTCAGATTTAGATATAGCTCCCATATATATGTTTTTCTGATTACGACAAAAATGGTCAAAATACCAACAATTTCCTTGTAAAATCGCCACTGCTTAGTCGAAAAGTTGTAAAAATGACTCTAATTTTCCTAAACTTCTAATACATATATATAGAGCGATAAATCATAAATAAACTTTTTCGAAGTTTCCTTAAAATTGCTTCAGATTTAAACGTTTCCCATATTTTTGTACTAACATTGTGTTCCACCCTAGTGCATTAGCCGACTTAAATTTTGAGTCTATAGATTTTGTAGAAGTCTATCAAATTCTTCCAGATCGAATGATATTTAAATGTATGTATTTGGGACAAACCTTTATATATAGCCCCCAACACATTTGACGGATGTGATATGGTATCGAAAATTTAGATCTACAAAGTGGTGCAGGGTATAATATAGTCGGTCCCGCCCGACTTTAGACTTTCCTTACTGGTTTTTTAATTAAAAATTTTAAAATTTTCAATCATTGACTTAATTAACTTAATGTTTCTATCATGACTAAAAAGTTAATTGTATCAATTAATTTATTAATTGAAAAAATTTTCAACTTCAATTAACTTTTTAATTGGAAATATTTTGGTGATATTTTTTTCTGTGTAATTATGCGCCGATGTGGACCAATTTTTGCATGGTCATTAGAGACCATATACTAACACCATGTACCAAATTTCAGCCGGATCGGATGAAATTTGCTTCTCTTAGAGGCTCCGCAAACCAAATCGAGGGATCGGTTTATATGGGGGCTATATATAATTATTGACCGATGTGGACCACTTTTTGCATAGTTATTAGAGACCATATACTAAACCCATGTACCAAATTTCAGCCGGATCGGATGAAATTTGCTTCTCTTAGAGGGTCCGCAAGCCAAATTTGGGGGGTCCGTTTATATGGGGGCTATACGTTAAAGTAAACCGATATGGCCCATTTGCAATACCGTCCGACCTACATCAATAACAACTACTTGTGCCAAGTTTCAAGTCGATAGCTTGTTTCGTTTGGAAGTTAGCGTGATTTCATGGGTGGATGTCCTGAGAAAACATTATGTGGACCTTTTCGAATCAGGGACCACCCCAATAACTGTATTTTTATACCCTTCACCACTACTGTGGTACAGGGTATAATAAGTTTGTGCATTTGTATGTAACGCCAAGAAGGAGTAATCATAGACCAACCTTTTAGTATACGGATCGGCTTAGAATTAAATTCTGAGTCGATTTAGCGATGTCCGTCTGTCTGTCTGTCTGTTGATGTATTTTTGTGTGCAATGTACAGCTCGCACTTTTAGTCCGATTGTCCTAAAATTTGGTATAGGGTCCTGTTTCGGCTCAAAGACGATCCCTATTGATTTTGGAAAAATCGGTTCAGATTTAGATATAGCTGCCATATATATTTTTCACCGATCTGGTCATAATTGGCGTGTATATCAACCGATCTTCCTCCAATTCCGTACATCAGAATATTTTATGGGTCTCGAAAAACTTGCAAAATATCAGCTACATCGGTTCAGATTTAGATATAGCTCCCATATATAGCTTTCGCCCGATTTACACTCATTTGCCCACAGAGGCAAATTTTTAACTCCGATTTAGTTGAAATTTTGCACAGGGAGTAGAATTAGCATTGTAACTATGCGTGCCAAATTTTGGTTAAATCGGTTCAGATTTAGATATAGCTCCCATATATAGCTTTCGCCCGATTTACACTAATTTGCCCACAGAGGCAAATTTTTAACTCCGATTTAGTTGAAATTTTGCACAGGGAGTAGAATTATCATTGTAACTATGCGTGCCAAATTTGGGTGAAATCGGTTCAGATTTGGATATATCTTCCATATATAGCTTTCGCCCGATTTACACTCATTTGCCCACAGAGGCCAATTTTTTGCTCCGATTTAGTTGAAATTTTGCACAAGGAGTAGAATTAGCATTGTAGCTATGCGTGCCAAATTTGGTTGAAATCGGTTCAGATTTAGATATAGCTCCCATATATATGTTTTTCTGATTTCGACAAAAATGGTCAAAATACCAACATTTTACTTGTAAAATCGCCACTTCTTAGTCGAAAAGTTATAAAAATGTCTCTAATTTTCCTAAACTTTTAATACATATATATCGAGCGATAAATCATAAATAAACTTTTGCCAAGTTTCCTTAAAATTGCTTCAGATTTAAATGTTTCCCATATTTTTATACCCACCACCATAGAATGGTGACGGGGGTATAATAAGTTTGTCATTCCGTTTGTAACACATCGAAATATCGATTTCCGACTATATAAAGTATATATATTCTTGATCAGGGAGAAATTCTAAGACCATATAACGATGTCCGTCTGTCCGTCTGTCTGTCTGTCTGTCTGTCTGTCTGTTGTAATAACGCTACAGTCTTCAATAATGAAGCAATCGTGCTGAAAATTTGCATAAACTCGTCTTTTGTCTGCAGGCAGGTCAAGTTCGAAGATGGGCTATATCGGCCCAGGTTTTGATATAGTCCCCATATAAACCGACCTCCCGATTTGGGGTCTTGGGCTTATAGAAATCGTAGTTTTTATCCAATTTGCCTGAAATTTGAAATCTAGGGGTATTTTATGACCATAAAGAGGTGTGCCAAAAATGGTGAGTATCGGTCCATGTTTTGGCATAGCCCCCATATAGACCGATCTCCCGATTTTACTTCTTGGGCTTATAGAAACCGCAGTTTTTATTCAATTTACCTGAAATTGGAAATCTAGAGGTATTGTAGGACCACAAATACGTGTGCCAACAATTGTGAGTATCGGTCCATATTTTGGTATAGCCCCCATATAGACCGATCTCCCGATTTTACTTCTTGGGCTTATAGAAACCGCAGTTTTTATCCAATTTACCTGAAATTGGAAATCGAGAGGTACTTTAGAACCGTAAAGAGGTGTGCCAAAAATGGTGAGCATCGGTCCATGTTTTAGTATGGTCCCCATATAAACCGACCTCCCGATTTGGGGTCTTGGGCTTATAGAAACCGTAGTTGTTATCCAATTTGCCTAAAATTGAAAATCTAGTGGTACTTGAGGACCATCAAAAGGTGTGCCGAAAATGGTCCGTATCGTTCCACGTTTTGGTATAGCCCCCATATAGACCGATCTCCCGATTTTACATTTTGGGTTTATAGAATCCGTAGTTTATATACAATTTGCCTGAAATTTGAAATTTATAGGTATTTTGGTACCATAAAGGGGTGTGCCACAAATGGTGAGTATCGGTCCATGTTTGTGTATAGCCCCCATATAGACCGATATCCCGATTTTACTTCTTGGGCTTCTAGAATCCGAAGTTTTTATCCAATTTGCCTGAAATTGGAAATCTAGAGGTATTTTCGGGCCATGAAGAAGTGTGCAGAAAACTCACCGTTTTCGGTCCATATTCTAGTATAGCCCCCATAAGAATGATCTCCCGATTTAACTCCTTGGGTTTCTAGAAACCGTAGTTTTTATCCGCTCACAAAAACGTGTATCGGATTAAGTTTTTATCGGTCCATTTGGTAATGCCTCCATATAGACCGACTTCACTTAATGAGGCGCACTGATCATGAAAATTGCTTGAAACTCAATGTAAAATTTCCAGATTTTACTTCTCGGGTGAAAATCTACAGATTCAAGATTTCAAATCAAGACGTTATTTAAAAATTTTCTTGCACACTTACAAGAGATGTTAATGATTCCTCTAAAACTCAAACAAAAGTGGTTCTTATAAATCCAGAATCTGATATAGTCCTCATAGGTGAAATCTTTAAAATTATCTTCGGGAAGTGTCCTCAAGTCCTCAAGCCCTCCTGAATTGTCAAAGGAAACCCTAATAAAGGGTGATTTGTTAAGAGCTTGATAACTTTTAAAAAAAAAAAAACGCATAAAATTTGCAAAATCTCATCGGTTCTTTATTTGAAACGTTAGATTGGTCCATGACATTTACTTTTTGAAGATAATTTCATTTAAATGTTGACCGCGGCTGCGTCTTAGGTGGTCCATTCGGAAAGTCCAATTTTGGGCAACTTTTTCGAGCATTTCGGCCGGAATAGCCCGAATTTCTTCGGAAATGTTGTCTTCCAAAGCTGGAATAGTTGCTGGCTTATTTCTGTAGACTTTAGACTTGACGTAGCCCCACAAAAAATAGTCTAAAGGCGTCAAATCGCATGATCTTGGTGGCCAACTTACCGGTCCATTTCTTGAGATGAATTGTTCTCCGAAGTTTTCCCTCAAAATGGCCATAGAATCGCGAGCTGTGTGGCATGTAGCGCCATCTTGTTGAAACCACATGTCAACCAAGTTCAGTTCTTCCATTTTTGGCAACAAAAAGTTTGTTAGCATCGAACGATAGCGATCGCCATTCACCGTAACGTTGCGTCCAACAGCATCTTTGAAAAAATACGGTCCAATGATTCCACCAGCGTACACCCCACACCAAACAGTGCATTTTTCGGGATGCATGGGCAGTTCTTGAACGGCTTCTGGTTGCTCTTCACTCCAAATGCGGCAATTTTGCTTATTTACGTATTGCTCACTTGGTCGATTATGTAGACCATAAATCGGACGTAAAGCGCGAAACACATTTCGAACCGAACACTGATTTTGGTAATAAAATTCAATGATTTGCAAGCGTTGCTCGTTAGTAAGTCTATTCATGATGAAATGTCAAAGCATACTGAGCATCTTTCTCTTTGACACCATGTCTGAAATCCCACGTGATCTGTCAAATACTAATGCATGAAAATCCTAACCTCAAAAGAATCACCCTTTATTTGGTTCATGGTGGTGGGTATTTAAGATTCGGCCCGGCCGAACTTACTGCTGTATATACTTGTTTTTACTAAAATTGTGTTTCACCCTAGTGCATTAGCCAACTTAAATTTTGAGCCTATAGATTTTTTAAAAATCTTTCAAATTCTGTCCAAATCGAGTGATATTTAAATGTATGTATTTGGGACAAACCTTTATATATAGCCCCCAACACACTTGACGGATGTGATATGGTATCGAAAATTTAGATCTACAAAGTGGTGCAGGGTATAATATAGTTGGCCCCGTCCGACTTTAGACTTTCCTTACTCGTTAGGTTTACCATTTATTTCACCAAAATTAGATATTCCTCTCAGTGCATTATCATTTTTCCAGTTATTGAACTGTAAATAAACTGAAAAACCTCTGTGATTTTTCTTCATCATCAACACCACCATGACCTTCTAGATTATGCACCATGAAAAGGACAGCCTTGGCATGGTTTGTGAGTATAAAAGAATCTGCTTTGGTTTTTTGTTCGTTCTAAATTCCATTGTTTCGCCTAGTAGACACACATAGTCAAATCTATCCATTTAGCCAATAAATCCTTGAGAAGCTTATTCACGTCCACGTACGTCTGTCAAGGCATATAAATATTATGGCTGGTTGGCTAAGTTGAAGGCACGATGGTTAGCTTGACTGGATGACATTGGAAATGTTCAAGATTTAGTTGCTTATGTTGCTCACAGTCTCCTTCCTTTTATATTCAAAGTTTAGTCTTTAGGAAAGTTTCAAAGAAGGATATTGAGATCGAAACTTATATACACTAGGCAATGCGTAGAAAATTTTAATAAAACTAAGCGAGTGATTTTTTTTATTTTGAAAAATTTTCATAAGGGTAATGACAGTTTTCGTAAATAGTAGGAACATTTTCTTTATGTAATAGGAAAATCATATCAATAACGAAAAATTTCATTATATTTATGAAAATGTTTCATAGACTCAATTTTAATTACAAACTTCGGTAATATTACGAAAAAATGGAAAGCCATACAATTTTTAAATTTTGTAAAAATTGCACTTCTACTTTGCGGTTATTAATATTTCAATGATAATGTTCGTAAGTAGTAGGAAAAGTTTCGTTATTTAATAGGAAAATTATTACAGTATCAAAAACTTCGTTATATTCATGAAATTGTTTAATTGACTCAATTTTAATAAAAAAATTCTTTACTATAACGAAAATTTTTTGTTTGACAAAATTTTCTACAGAAATAAAATTTTGAAAAAATTTTCTATAGAAATAACATTTTGACACAATTTTCTATAGGAATAAAATTTTGACAAAATTTTCTGTAGAAATAAAATTTTGACAAACTTTTCTATAGAAATAAAATTTTGACAAACTTTTCTATAGAAATAAAATTTTGACAAAATTTTCTATAGAAATAAAATTTTGACAAAATTTTCTATAGAAATAAAATTTTGACAAAATTTCCTATAGAAATAAAATTTTGACAAAATTTTCTATAGAAATAAACTTTTGTCAATATTTTCTACAGAAATAGAATTTTTACCAAAATTTCTATAGAAATAAAATTTTTACCAAATTTTCTATAGAAATACAATTTTGACAAAATTTTCTAATGAAATAAAATTTTGACAAAATTTTCTATAGAAATAAAATTTTGACAAAATTTTCTAATGAAATAAAATTTTGACAAACTTTTCTATAGAAAAAAAATTTTGACAAAATTTTCTATAGAAATAAAATTTTGACAAAATTTTCTATAGAAATAGAATTTTTACCAAAATTTCTATAGAAATAAAATTTTTATCAAATTTTCTATAGAAATACAATTTTGACAAAATTTTCTAATGAAATAAAATGTTGACACAATTTTCTATAGAAATAAAAATTTGACACAATTTTCTGGAGAAATAAAATTTTGACAAAACTTTCTATTGAAAATTTTGAAAAAAATGGGAAGCGTGATTTTTTTAAAAATTTGCCAAAAATCGCATTTCTACTTTGGGTTTATTGAAAATCTTACGATTTTCACTATTTTTATTTATTTGACAAAACTTCGATTTTCGACTTTTTACATCTCTGATAATACCCTATTTTTAAAATTTCCTTTAATTCTTTTCAATAAATTGTTTTAAAGCAGAGAGACACTTTGCATTGTAGCCTAATGCCACTAAGTGGTGCTACAGTTGTCCAATCAGTAGCCAAGGATAGTTATTCCAAAGATTTTGGAACATTGTTCAACGTGGTAATTTTTTTTTTCTCTTTGCTATGCGGACAAACAACAATGGATATTTCAATGTCCTTTAAATAAAAGTGCACGAAGTTGCTTATCTGCCTTGGGTATTTGGTGTGGTCATCGTTCAGAAGATGGGGATTCGTCCCCCCAACCAAAAGTTGGTCCTTGCATATATTGTAGCATTTTTGTTATGCCAGGCAAATACCAACAACAAAAAGTGTTAAATAAACAGATCCCAAGTTGGCTGGAAAAAATCAATGTTTAAATAAGAAAAATTGTTTAGATGACATTGGATTTACGGTCTTATTTGGTGATCTGCATGTTTGGCATTCCAAAAGCCTCTAGCATCATTTGGTATTAGAGTTGATAGAGAGGAAAGGTTATTGGGTATTTTGGGTTTGCTTTGTTGGCCTTTAATAGTAGATTAAATAAAAAGGTAAAAATTACTTACCACACTGAAAATAAACGAAACCAGCTCCAAATTTATATTATATAAGATTATTTTTTTATTAAATTTTCTATAGAAATAAAATTTTGACAAAATTTTCTATAGAAAAAAAAATTTAACAAAATTTACTCTAGATATAAAATTTTGAGAAAATTTTCTATAGATATAAAATTTTGAGAAAATTTTCTATAGAAATAACATTTTGGCAAAATATTCTATAGAAACCAATATTTTGACAAAATTTTCTATAGAAATAAAGTTTTGGCAAAGTTTTCTATAGAAATAAAATTTTGACAAATTTTCTATAGAAATAAAATTTTGACAAAATTTTCTATAGAAAAAAAATCTTTACAAAATTTTCTATACAAATAAAATTTTGACAAAAGTTGCTATAAAAATAAAATTTTGACAAAATATTCTATAGAAACCAAATTTTTGACAAAATTTTCTATAGAAATAAAGTTTTGGCAAAGTTTTCTATAGAAATAAAATTTTGAAAAATGTTCTATAGAAATAAAATTTTGAAAAATTTTCTATAGAAATAAAATTTTGACAAAATTTTCTATAGAAATAAAATTTTGACAAAATATTCTATAGAAACCAAATTTTTGACAAAATTTTCTATAGAAATAAAGTTTTGGCAAAGTTTTCTATAGAAATAAAATTTTAACAAAATTTTCTATTTTGACAAATGTTTCTATGGAAATACAATTTTGACAAATTTTTCTATATAAATACTATTTCGACAAATTTTAACAAAATCTGCTAAAGAAATAAAAATATAATAGAAATAACAAAAATAATATTTTCTATAGAACTAAAATTTTGCAAAAATATTCTATAAAAATAAAACCTTGACAAAATTTTCTATACAAATAAAATTTTGACAAAAGTTGCTACAAAAATAAAATTTTGACCAAATATTCTATAGAAACCAAAATTTTGGCAAAATTTTCTATAGAAATAAAGTTTTGGCAAAGTTTTCTATAGAAATAAAATTTTGACAAATTTTCTATAGAAATAAAATTTTGACAAAATTTTCTATAGAAATAAAATTTTGACAAAATTTTCTATTTTGACAAATTTTAACAAAATCTGCTATAGAAATAATATTTTAACAAAATATAAAAATAATATTTTCTATAGAACTAAAATTTTGCAAAAATATTCTATAAAAATAAAATTTTGACAAAAGTTGCTATAAAAATAAAATTTTGACAAAATTTGCTATACAAATAAAATTTTGACAAAATTTGCTATAGAAATAAAATTTTGACAAAATTGTCTATAGAAATAAAACTTTAACAAAATTTTATATTGAAATAAAATTTTGATAAAATTCTGACAAAATTTTCTAGAAAAATAAATTTTTGCCAAAATTTTCTAAAGAAATAAATTTTTGCCAAAATTTTCTATAGAAATAAATTTTTGCCAAAATTTTCTATCGAAATAAAATTTTGACAAAATTTTCTATAGAAATAAAGTTTTTGACAAAATTTTCTATAGAAATAAAATTTTGACAAAATTTTCTATAGAAATGCAATTTTGACAAAATTTTCTATAGAAATACAATTTTGACAAAATTTTCTAAAGAAATAAGTTTTTTTTATAAACTTCGCATTTCAGCAAAAATCAAATTTCTTATATTGCATATTTTCTTGTAATTTGCTTCTGTTAAGGATTTAGTTTTTTATACCCTCTACCATAGGATGGGGGTATATTAACTTTGTCATTCCGTTTGTAACACATCGAAATATTGCTCTAAGACCCCATAGTATAAAGTATATATATTCTGGGTCGTGGTGAAATTCTGAGTCGATCTGAGCATGTCCATCCATCCGTCCGTCCGTCTGTTGAAATTACGCTAACTTCCGAACGAAACAAGCTATCGACTTGAAACTTGGCACAGTAGTTGTTATTGATGTAGGTCGGATGGTATTGCAAATGGGCGAAGCCTCTTGGAGGAGCAAACTTCATCCAATCCGGTTGAAATTTGGTACATGGTGTAAGTATATGGTCTCTAACAACTACGCAAAAATTGGTCCACATCGGTCCATAAGTGTATATAGCCCCCATATAAACCGATCCCCCGATTTGGCTTGCAGAGCCTCTAAGAGAAGCAAATGTCATCCGATTCGGTTGAAATTTGGTACGTGGTGTTAGTATATGGTCTCTAACAACCATGCTAAAATTGGTCCACATAGGTCCATAATTATATATAGCCCCCATATAAACCGATCCCCAGATTTGACCTACGGAGCCTCTTGGAAGAACAAAATTCATCCGATTCGGTTGAAATTTGGTACGTGGTGTTAGTATATGGTCTCTAACCACCATTCAAAAATTGGTCCACATAGGTCCATAACTATATATAGCCCCCATATAAACCGATTCCCAGATTTGACCTCCGGAGCCTCAGGGAAGAGCAAAATTCACCCATTCGGTTGAAATTTGGTACGTGGTTTTAGTATATGGTCTCTAACAACCATGCAAAAATTGGTCCATGTCGGTCTATAATTATTTATACCCGATCCCAAAAGAATCTACCAAAATTTTAATTCTATAGATTTTTTTTCAAAATTTTATTAGCATAGAAAATTTTGTCAAAATTTTATTAATATAGAAAATTTTGTCAAAATGTTATTACGATAGAAAATTGTTTAATATATAGCCCGTATGGACTAACTTACAATTGAGAAGACGGTGTTACGAAGTTTTAAGATACCTTCCCATCGGCAAGTGTTACCACAACCCAAGTATTTCGATTGTGGATGACAGTCTTTAGTACAAGTTTCTGTGCAATCCATGGTGGAGGGTACATAAGATTCGGCCTGGCCGAACTTACGGCCGTATATACTTGTTTGTTTGTAATTTTATGGTGCCTTTAATATTCTACGAATGACTTTATAATGATGTGCCAACTGTACACTGCCTTAGCAGACACGCATCTGAGCCACATGAATATCCTTACTCATAACCCAAACTAGATGTAAAGGATTCACATTTATGTTCTGCATAAATGAGTAGTATGATGACGATGATGATGTTGATGTTGATAAGTTTTTCCGCAACATGTTTTCTTTGAATTATCTATCGTATACCCCAAAAATATGGTGTTTATTTTCAATTAAGGATTAGACAGCAACAGAACATTTTGTTTAGCACATCATACCCCATATACGTAAGTCCGTCTGTACATGGGCTTTTGGTGAATAGCATTTTTGTAAACGTGAAACTTTTCACTGTGTTATTTAAAAAGTTTTAATGTAGATTTTCACAAAGATACAAGAAAGTAATTTCGCTATAAAAATATATGTAACATATGTGAGTTGACATTTCCATTATAATATGCTGTTATACATAGAGATATTCAACAAATACAATATGTGAAATTGGTATTATAAATCGATAAAAAGGACAATTTAATTTCATGAAATTTTAAGCATTTTCGAAATATGACACGAATTTATTTATAAAGAAAACTTTGCCAAAAATTTTATTTCTATAGAAAAGTTTGTCAATATTTTATTTCTATAGAAAATTTTGTCAATATTTTATTTCTGTAGAAAATTTTGTCAAAAATTTATTTCTATAGAAAATTTTGTCAAAATTTTATATCTATAGAAAATTTTGTCAAAATTTTATTTCTATAGAAAATTTTGTCAAAATTTTATTTCTATAGAAAATTTGTCCAAATTTTATTTCTATGGAAAAATTTCTGAAAATTTTATTTCTATAGAAAATTTTGTCAGTATTTTATTTCTATGGAAAATTTGTCAAAATTTTAATTCTATAGAAAATTTTATAAAAAATTTTTCTGTAGAAAAATTTTTCCAAATTTTATTTCTATGGATAAATTTCAGAGAATTTTATTTCTATAGAAAATTTTGTCAAAATTTTATTTCTATAGAAAAATTCCTGAAAATGTTATTTCTATAGAAAATTTTGTCAGAATTTTATTTCTACAGAACATTTTGTCAAAATTTTATTTCTATAGATAATTTTGTCAAAATTTGATTTCTATAGGATTTTTTTGCAAAATTTTATTTCTATAGAACATTTTTGCGAAATTTTATTTGTATACAAAATTTTATTTCTATAGAAAATGTCAAAATTTTATTTCTATAGAAAATTTCGTCAAAAATTTATTTCTATAGAAAATTTTGTCAATATTTTATTTCTGTAGAAAATTACGACAAAAATTTATTTCTATAGAAATTTTTATCAATATTTTATTTCTGTAGAAAATTTTGTCAAAATTTTATTTCTATAGAAAATTTTGTCAAAATTTTATTTTTATTGAAAATTTTGTCTAAATTTTATTTCTATCGAAAATTTTAACAATATTTTATTTCTATAGAAAATTTTATCAAAATTTTATTTCTACAGAAAGTTTTGTCAAAATTTTATTTCTATAGAAAATTTTGACCAAATTTTATTTCTAAAGGAGATTTTGTCAAAATTTTATATCTATAGAAAATTTTGTCAAGGTTTTATTTCTGTAGAAAATTTTGTCAAAATTTTATTTCTATAGAAAAATTTGTCCAAATTTTATTTTTATAGATAATTTTGTCAAAATTTGAGTTCTATAGGATTTTTTTTGCAAAATTTTATTTCTATAGAACATTTTGTCAATATTTTATTTCTGTAGAAAATTTTGTCAATATTTTATTTCTGTAGAAAATTTTGTCAAAATTTTATTTCTATAGAAAATTTTGTCAAAATTTTATTTTTATTGAAAATTTTGTCAAAATTTTATTTTTATTGAAAATTTTGTCAAAATTTTATTTCTATCGAAAATTTTACCAAAATTTTATTTCTATAGAAAATTTTATCAAAATTATATTTCTATACAAAATGTCAAAATTTTATTTCTATAGAAAATTTCGTCAACAATTTATTTTTATAGAAAATTTTGTCAATATTTTATTTCTGTAGAAAATTTCGTCAAAAATTTATTTCTATAGAAAATTTTGTCAATATTTTATTTCTGTAGAAAATTTTGTCAAAATTTTATTTCTATAGAAAATTTTGTCAAAATTTTATTTTTATTGAAAATTTCGTCTAAATTTTATTTCTATCGAAAATTTTACCAAAATTTTATTTCTATAGAAAATTTTATCAAAATTTTATTTCTACAGAAAGTTTTGTCAAAATTTTATTTCTATAGAAAATTTTGACCAAATTTTATTTCTATAGAAGATTTTGTCAAAATTTTATTTCTATAGAAAATTTTGTCCAAATTTTACTTCTAAAGAAAATTTTGTCAAAATTTTATTTCTATAGAAAGCAAAATCTACCAAAACATCAAGAATTCTAAGAATCTACCAAATATCTTTGCGGCTTGTTTTAATCGCACAAATTCATCATCATTATCAAAACCAAAAGAAATCAAAATTACATTATCTTTTCCAATTGAACCTTCATGTTCTGCCATTAACTAAATCTGTTGTGCATGAACTTAAGAAGGATCTATAACAAGTAACAAGGATATGAGCATTAACTGGAATAGAAGGACAAAGGACCAATGTCACTATATCTCAAGTGTAAATAATATTTGGTGTGACACAAAGTCATGGACCAACAGGTGTAAAAAATCCAATATCTCTTGGACAAATGACTGCAATAAGTTAAGACGAAGAGATAGCCAAAGGATATCTTACTCAACTGGAAAGTAGGGATAAATGGACAATGAAAATAATAAACACTGAAGGAAATTTTTTCTAAGAATTATCCAGAGTCACAAATATGGCTATATAGCAGGGCTGCCAGGTTGGCGATTTCCGTCTCCAAATTTAGGGTTTTGTTTTCGCGTTTCTACTTGTTAGTATGGGTGTCATGTGTTACGAGTATGTTACGAGTATCAAATGCGGTAGTAGAACAAACCATCACGCAATAAAATTCGACATCTTCCACTGGGGTTGTTTATATAGAAACCCTACATTCTACAATCAAATTTTAATTTCCCCCAAACACGCATAGAAATTCCCAAATACCAAATACTTTCGTAGGGATTTCGACACCTTGTTATCGATTGTCTTGTATAGAAATAAGCCATTAGTACAACATCCGCAAATAATTATTCGAGCTCTTTCTATTTCGATATCATCCGTTGTCCTGGTAAGACTCCAACTCTATCCCAAGAAATAAATTCAGAATTATTCAAACTATCCCAATTTGTTCGTTTTCCTTGTCTGGATTTTCTTTACATTTCTCTCTGTGGAATAAATTTCCATTCGTTCTTGCGGAGAAACTCAAGAGTAAATCGACATTCTTAAATTTATTTTTTTTTTGGCTTTGAGACGTCCCCCTTCACTGTTCTACTTCATCGTTCACGAAATTTTCTACAGAGATAAAATTTTGAAAAATTTTCCATAGAAATAAAATGTAAACAAAAGTTTCTATAGCAATAAAATTTTGACAAAATTTTCTACAGAAATAAAATTTTGACAAAATTTTCTGTAGAAATAAAATTTTGACAAAATTTTCTATAGAAATAAAATGTTTAGAAAATTTTCTACAGAAGTAAAATGTCAACAAAATTTTCTATAGAAATAAAATTTCGAAAAAATTTTCTATGGAAATGACATTTTAGTAGATTATGATATATATATATATATATATATATATATATCTATATATATATATATATCTATATATAGCAACAATGCTAATTCTACCCCCTGTGCAAAATTTTAACTAAATCGGAGCAAAAAATTGGCCTCGGTGGTCATATGAGTGTAAATCGGGCGAAAGCTATATATGGGAGCTATATCTAAATCTCAACCGATTTCAATCAAATTTTGCACACTTAACCGCACTACTAATTGTACTCCTAGTGCAAAATTTCAAACAAATTGGGCCAAAACTCTGGCTTCTAGGACCATATTAGTCCATATCGGGTGAAAGATATATATGGGAGCTATATCTAAATCTGAATCGATTTCAACCAAATTTGGCACGCATAGCTACAATGCTAAATCTACTCTCTGTGCAAAATTTCAACCAAATTGGGCCAAAACTCTGGCTTTTAGGACCATATTAGTCCATATCGGGCGAAAGATATATATGGGAGCTATATCTAAATCTGAACCGATTTCAATAAAATTTGGCACACTTGACTATAGTACTAATTGTTCTTCTTGTGCAAAATTTTAAGCAAATTAGGGTAAAACTCTGGCTTCTGGGGCCATATAAGTCCATATCGGGCGAAAGATATATATATGGGAGCTATATCTAAATTTGAACCGATTTCAATCAAATTTTGTACACTTGACTATACTACCAATTGTACTCCTAGTGCAAAATTTCAAACAAATTGGGCCAAAACTCTGGCTTCTGGGCCATATAAGTCCATATCGGGCGAAAGATATATATGGGAGCTATATCTAAATCTGAATCGATTTCAATCAAATTTTGCACACTTGACTATACGACTAAGTGTTATGTTTGTACAACATTTCAAGCAAATCGGTATAAAACTCTGGCTGCTGGGTCCATATTAGTGCATATCGGGCGAAAAATTTATATGGGAGCTATATATAAATCTGAACCGATTTCTTCCAAAATCAATAGGGTTCTATTCTGACCCAAATTAGGAACATGTGCCAAATTTGAAGGCGATTGGACTTAAATTGCGACCTAGACTTTGATCACAAAAATGTGTTCACAGACAGACGGACGGACGGACATGGTTATATCGACTCAGGGACCCACCCTGAGCATTATTGCCAAAGACACCATGTGTCTATCTCGTCTCCTTCTGGGTGTTACAAACATATGCACTAACTTATAATACCCTGTTCCACAGTGTGGCGCAGGGTATAAAAAATAATTAAAGACCATATACTAACACCACGTACCAAATTTAAAGCGGATCGGATGAAATTTGCTTCTCTAAGAGGCTCCGCAATCTGGGGGTCGGTTTATATGGGGGCTATACGTAAAAGTCGTCCAATATGGCCCATTTGCAATACCATCTGACTTACATAAATAACAACTACTTGTGCCAAGTTTCAATTCGATTGCTTGTGTCCTTCGTGATTTCAACAGACGGACGTGGCTAGATCAACTCAGAATTTCACGACGACCCAGAATATATATGCTTTATGGAGTCTTAGAGCAATATTTCGATGTTTTATGGTGTCTATAACTTATATTTCTAAAAGGCACATTTTAACCACTACTTATTTCGAATACTTTTAAAACTATTGGCATACTTTCAGGCGCCGACACATTCCTATTGCCGTAAAACTGATAAATTAGCCTCTACGATACCACAACATAAACATTGTTTCCAATACTTTTTTACTACATAATCCGATGGAGCTAGTACTTTAATGTTTATTACAGTTTTGAAAATTGTTATAAATAAATAAAAATACGTCTCTTTCTCCCTATATTTTCTCTATGTACTTCATTGACTTTATCATGGGACATATTTAAAGCTTAAGCTTCTTTAACGTGGAAAATGGGATAAAATAGCAAATCACAATCTTTACCAACGTTTTCGAACACCCATTTTGTACCACAGCAAATCTTTCGAAGAAAAAATTGATAAATAAATTGCATTGGATTAGGCTTCATTGTGTTGTGCAGTTTTCGTATATCGTCAGACCTTATCCAGCCACTCCATACCCCTTTCCAAAGAATGCCACTATCAAACTAAAATTCTTGCGTATTTTTTTCTTCTTTCTTTTATTTTTTTCTATTCTACTTTTTTGGTAAATGTCAACGTTTATGGGCAACATTTTGTGCCCAAAGAGGACATGATTCGATTTTAGGTTTATGCAGAGAAAAGGATAGTATCTGAGTGCTTGTTGCAATCTCTTGCTTTATCGAATGAATGGGCTTTTCGTTTATTGTGGCTATTCCATCCTATATTGACAAACAATTTTTATATCTTTCTTTATAAAGAGGATGTCTGTTGTTTTATTTTTTTTTTTGACACGTGTGTACATGTGTTTGTAGATTGGAGCCCATCTCTAATGTTGAGCAATTTTTCAAATGTTGCAAAATCAATTGACGTAAATCTTTTATGAGATCCTTTATGTCTACATTAAATGACCAGAAGGCTTTTTGTTCTGTCGATGTCCCAAAACATGGCAGCCAAATAGATGAAATCTTTGTATGGATGAATGGATCAAGAATTGAATGAATGGGTGTCTAGTTAGTTCATTAGAAAATATTGTCAGAAGATGTTTGGGTTTTATTTAGTAATAGTTTTCTTAATCCACAATTGTCTGGACGGTTGCTCATACAAGACTATGATAATGAAAGCGAAAATGGGGAAAAATTATTAAAGAAACCGGAAGAGAAACAGAATTAAATTAATTTTATCCAACATTTTATTTCTATAGAAAATTTTTTCAAAATTTCATTTCTATAGAAAAGTTTTTCTAAATTTTATTCCTATAGAAAATTTTGCAAACATTTTATTTATATAGAAAATTTTGTAAAAATTTTATTTCTATAGTAAAATTTTGTAAAATTTTAATTTCTATAGTAAAATTTTGAAAAATTTTAATTTCTATAGTAAAATTTTGTAAAATTTTAATTTCTATAGTAAAATTTTAATTTCTATAGAAAATTTTGTAAAAAATTTATTTCTATAGTAAAATTTTAATTTCTATAGTAAAATTTTGTCAAAAATTTATTGCTATAGAAAATTTTGTTAAAAATTTAGTTCTAAAGAAAATTTTGTCGAAATTTTAGTTCTATAGAAAATTTTGTCAAAACTTTTTTTCTATAGAAAATTTTGTCAAAATTTTATTTCTATAGTAAAATTTTGTAAAATTTTAATTTCTTTAGTAAAATTTTGTCAAAAATTTATTGCTATAGAAAATTTTGTCAAAAATTTAGTTCTAACGAAAATTTTGTCGAAATTTTATTTCTATAGAAAATTTTGTCAAAAATTTATTGCTATAGAAAATTTTGTCAAAAATTTAGTTCTAAAGAAAATTTTGTCGAAATTTTATTTCTATAGAAAATTTTGTCAAAACTTTATTTCTATAGAAAATTTTGTCAAAACTTTATTTCTATAGAAAATTTTGTCAAATTTTTATTTCTATAGAAAATTTTGTAAACATTTTATTTATATAGAAAATTTTGTAAAAATTTCATTTCTATAGTAAAATTTTAAATTCTATAGTAAAATTTTGTTAAAAATTTAGTTATAAAGAAAATTTTGTCGAAATTTTAGTTCTATAGAAAATTTTGTCAAAACTTTATTTCTATAGAAAATTTTGTCAAAATTTTATTGCTATAAAAAATTTTGTAAACATTTTATTTATATAAAAAATTTTGTAAAAAATTTATTTCTATAGTAAAATTTTGTAAAATTTTAATTTCTATAGTAAAATTTTGTCATAAATTTATTGCCATAGAAAATTTAGTCAAAAATTTAGTTCTAAAGAAAATTTTGTCGAAATTTTATTTCTGTAGAAAATTTTGTCAAAACTTTATTTCTATAGAAAATTTTGTCAAAACTTTATTTCTATAGAAAATTTTGTCAAAATTTTATTTTTATAGAAAATTTTGTAAACATTTTATTTATATAGAAAATTTTGTAAAAATTTCATTTCTATAGTAAAATTTTAATTTCTGTAGTAAAATGTTGTCAAAAATTTATTGCTATAGAAAATATTGTCAAAAATTAAGTTCTAAAGAAAATTTTGTCGAAATTTTATTTCTATAGTAAAATTTTGTCAAAAATTTATTGCTATAGAAAATTTTTTCAAAAATTTAGTTCTAAAGAATATTTTGTCGAAATTTTATTTCTATAGAAAATTTTGTCAAAACTTTATTTCTATAGAAAATTTTGTGAAAATTTTATTTCATTGTTGTTGGGTTTAATGAACTGCCTGAATTTATTCTGATAATTGGTTGATAGTTTTGCTACAAGTAGAGGATGCTGATGAGGAATGTTGTAATTCCGAAACGTGCGTCCATCCAACCATCTTGCAGTCTATAGGGCTTTGCCCAAATAAATTTGACAAACATTCTTTTCCTCCGTTGGTTAAGCTACACTTGTAGTTTAGTCAATGTATGGTTTTAAGCTGAAATCAAAAAAACAACAACAATGATTAAAGAACAAAATCAACAATAGCAAAACTAACAAAAAAATTTCTACAGAAGAAAAATTTTATTTTCATAGAAAATTTTGTCAACATTTTATTTCTAACGTAAAGTTTTGTCAAAATTTTATTTCTATAGAAAATTTTGTCAAAATTTTATTTCTGTAGAAAATTTTGTCACAATTTTATTTCTTTAGTAAGATTTTGTCAAAATTTTACTTCTCTTGTCAAATGTTGCCAAGATTGGATTTCAATAGAAAATTTTGTCAACTTTTAATTTCTATAGAAAATTTTGTCAAAAATTTATTTTTATAGAAAATTTTGTCAAATTTTAATTTCTATAGAAAATTTTGTCAAAATTTTCTATAGAAATCCAATTGTGTCAATATTTTACTTATATAGAAAATTTTGTCACAATTTTATTTCTGTATTAAAATTTTGTCAAAATTTTATTTCTATAGTAAAATTTTGTAAAACTTGTATTTCTATAAAATTTTTTATCAAAATTTGATTTCTATAGAAAAATTTGCCAAAATTTTATTTCTATAGAAAAAATTTTGTCAAAATTTTATTTCTATAGTAAACTTTTGTCAAAATTTGATTTCTATAGAAAAATTTGTCAAAATTTTATTTTCTATTGAAAACTTTGTCAAAATTGTATTTATATAGTAAAATTTTGTCAAAATTGTATTTCTAAATTTGTCAAAATTTGATTTCTATAGTAAAATTGTGTCAACATTTTACTTATATAGAAAATTTTGTCACAATTTTATTTCTGTATTAAAATTTTGTCAAAACTTTATTTCTATAGTAAAATTTTGTAAAACTTTTATTTGTATAGAAAATTTTTGTCAATGTTTTATTTCTATTGAAAATGTTGTCAATATTTTATTTCTATCGAAAATTTTCTCAAAATTTTATTTCTATAGTAAAATTTTGTCAAACTTTAATTTCTATAGTAAAATTTTATCAAAATTTGATTTCTATAGAAAATTTTGTCAAATTTTATTTATATAGAAAATTTTGTCAAAATTTTATTTCTATAGTAACATTTTGTCAAACTTTAATTTCTATAAAAAATTTTATCAAAATTTGATATCTCTAGTAAAATTGTGTCAAAATTTTTTTTCTATAGAAAATTTTGTCAACATTTTATTTTCATAGAAAACTTTGTCAAAATTCTATTTTCATAGAAAATTTTGTCAAACTTTTATTTCTATAGTAAAATTTTGTCAATATTTTATTTCTATAGGAAATTTTGTTTCTATAGTAAAAACTTTTATTTCTATTGAAAATTTTGTCCAATTTTATTTCTCTGGAAAAGTTTGTCAAAATATTATTTCTATAGTAAAATTTTGTCAGCATTTTATTTCTATAGAAAATTTTTGTCTAAATTTTGTTTCTATAGATTTTATAACCTCCATCATAGGATAGGGGTATATTAACTTTGTCATTACGTTTGTAACACATCGAAATATTGCTCTAAGACCCCATAAAGTATATATATTCTGGGTCGTGGTGAAATTCTGAGTCGATCTAAGCATGTCCGTCCGTCCGTCCGTCCGTCTGTTGAAATCACGCTAACTTCCGAACGAAACAAGCTATCGACTTGAAACTTGGCACAAGTAGTTGTTATCGATGTAGGTCAGATAGTATTGAAAATAGGCCATATCGGTCCACTTTTACGTATAGCCCCCATATAAAGGGACCCTCAGATTTGGCTTGTGGAGCCTCTAACAGAAGCATATTTCATCCGATCCGGCTGAAATTTGGTATATGGTGTTGGTATATGGTTTCTAACAACCATGCAAAAATTGGTTCACATCGGTCCATAATTATATATAGCCCCCATATAAACCGATCCCCAGATTTGGCTTGCGGAGCCTAAAAGAGAAGCAAATTTAATCCGATCCGGCTGGAATTTGGTAGATGACGTTGGCATATGGTCTTTAACAGCCATGCAAAAATTGGTCCATATCGGTCCTTAATTATATATAGCCCCCATATAAACCAATCCCCAGATTTGGCTTGTGGAGCCTCTAAGAGAAGCACATTTCATCCGATCCGGCTGAAATTTGAAACATGGTGTTGGTATATGGTCTCTAACAATCATGCAAAAATTGGTGCACATCGGTCCATAATTATATATAGCCCCCATATAAACCGATCTCCAGATTTGGCTTGCGAAGCCTCAAAGAGGAGCAAATTGCATCCGATCGGGCTGAAATTTGGTACATGGTATTGGTATATGGTCTCTAACAACCGTGCAAAAATTGGTCCACATCGGTCCATAATTAGATATGGCGCCCAAATAAACTGATCCCCAGATTTGGGTTGCGGAGCCTCAAAGAGAAGCAAATTTCATCCGATCCGCCTGAAATTTGGTACATGATATTGGTATATGGTCTCTAACAACCATGCGAAAATTGGTCCACATCGGTTCATAATTATATATAGCCCCCATAGATATATATATATATATATATATATATATATATATATATATATATATATATATATATATATATATATATATATATATATATATATATGTCTTTAAATTTATATATAAATAAATCAGTGATAACTTTAGTATTAGTATTCATCCAATCCGGTTGTAATTTGGAACATGGTGTTAGTATATGATCTTTAACAAACGTGCCAGAATTGGTCCATATCGGTCCATAATTATATATAGCCCCCATATAAAACATTCTCCAGATTTGACCTCCGGAGCCTCTTGGAGGAGCAAAATTCATCCGATCCGGTTCAAATTAGGCACGTGGTATTAGTATTTGGTCGCTAACAACCATACCAAAATTGGTCCAATCACACAAAAATTGGTCCATATCGGTTCATAATCATGGTTGCCACTAGAGCCAAAAATAATCTACCAAAATTTTATTTCTATAGAAAATTTTGTCAAAATTTTATTTCTATAGAAAAATTTGTCAAAATTTTATTTCTATAGAAAATTTTGTCAAAATTTTATTTCTATAGAAAATTTTGTTCAAATTTTATTCGGTTCATAATCATGGTTGCCACTCGAGCCAAAAATAATCTACCAAGATTTTATTTCTATAGAAAATTTTGTCAAAAGTTTATTTCTATAGAAAATTTTGTCAAAATTTTTATTTCTATAGAAAATTTTGTGAAAATTTTATTTCTATAGAAAATTTTGTTAAAATTTTATTTCTGTAGAAAAATTTGTGAAAATTTTATTTCTACTTTGTCAAACTGAATTATATACGTATTTGATCGATCTTTTTTGATTTAATATATACCACGTATGGACTTACATACAATTTAGAAGATGGTGTTAGGAGGTTTTAAGATACCTTGCCACCGGCAAGCGTTACCGCAACTTAAGTAATTCGATTGTGGATGGCAGTGTTTAGATGAAGTTTCTACGCAATCCATGATGGAGGGCCTGGCCGAACTTACGGCCGTATATACTTGTTTTTTTAAATTGTATTTCTATAGACAATTTTGTCAAAATTTTATTTCTATAGAAACATTTGTGTGTTAATTTTTTATTCTTTATACGAAATAAATACCTATAAGTTAAGTTATTTAGTTAAATTGTAGATTTTTTGACGATTTTTAAAATAGAAGTGACAATTATGACGATTTCTTCGGAAAAAAGTAAAGATTTTTCTTGAAATTTTATTGGCAGCCCTGCTGGTGAGTGATGATGAGTTCAAGAATTAATCAGCACTAGATTTTTTCTGAGTTAAGCGGTCGAGATGCATGAAACTTTTCCAAAATCATTCCCTCTCAGGTATACACCACTATAAAAAAATTTCTTTCGAATATGGCCCTCCAAATGTTGCACCTTTCCATAGCATATTCAATGCCTTTACCCATTACATATTTCTATGAAGTTCAAAAGAAGAAAAAAGAATATGAATTTTAAGACTTTTTCCTATAAAAAAATCCCAAAGAAAAACTTTTCTATGAATACAGGCATACATTCATGAAATTATAAGGCATACAAAAATGTTCGTCTAAACTAATATGTGAAGTTTTTCATGCAGGATAGGCTTCTTCCTCCGCTCCTGAGAAAAGTAAAACTTCTATAATTGTTTGAATTGAAGAAGCAAAACTAACACCAAAGGCTTCCTAAGTTAAAATTCTTATAAAAAAATATTAAAAAATTTGATTTAAACTTTAAATTGGAAAATATCACAAAATTTCCATCACAGACTTCTATGTATGGTTCTTCTCTGTCATAATGAAAAGGCATCAACATATCACCAAAAAAAAATGGAAAATCCACAATTCTCGTGAATAAAAAATCAAGCAAAATATTCGATAGGGAACATCATATCGAACCGTGAAAATGGAAAACAGAAGCTCGTTAAAAAATCAAACATTGTTGTGTGGTATGTGCAAACAGGCGGAAAAATCTTACGAGGTGTCCATATAAATTTACCATCGATACGACAGACGGACAATATAAAATCAAAACACTGTGGAACGATTGTGATATAAAACAGGTAAGAACGAACAGTTGAATTAAGTCAAGATCCATATACCCTTTCACAAGAAATAAAATCGATAAGGACTTCCTGCCGAAAATATCTTATGTTAAGTTATAGTAACAGCCTGAAATTTTTGGAGTGATTCCAAATGGGCAATGAGAGCAGTAATCTTATCATTAAGTACTACTCGATTCTGTCTTTAGAAAGGACCATCCTTGAGTAACCGAATCCAAACGCGGTATCACATTCTTGATTGCAGTAGCATATATGTACTTGACATTTTGAAGTTACCAGATGGATGGCGAAATTACCATGGAATATTCCGGAGGTTTCACAGAATAATCCGCATAGCAAAACGGGGTTGGTTCCCATTTAGACCATGTTGATCCATTGTGTGTCCTCAAAGTGGTTTTCTCTCCTCTTTATCATTCGTATTTGAGTTCCCAGACGAGTTTCAAAATGAGCTTTTCTAGGTCTTCCATCCCGAAGCCTTGATGAAGGCAAGTATATACTTTAGATTAAAGTTCCGTACATCGGTAATAGATAGGCGTCTTCTGTTCCCTCCGGGTCCAGAAACCATCTACAAATATCATTAGCCGTTAAGCCAATCCTTCCGATGGTTCGCAACGTGACGTCCATAGGTAGCTATAGCTCTTATAACTGCTGTAAACAGCCATTGGAACAGTGACGGGTTCATTCCCCAACGTCCCCCAACCAGCTTTACATCTGTATTTTCCAGCCAGTTTAGTCTGGCGTCTAAGACAACTGCTACATACTTAGCCGATTTTGAGAGACTTAATCTCATTCCTTGAAATTGTGGGTCTAACAGCTTAAGTCTTCCAACCAGTTTAGTTAGGAGTCTAAGAAAACTACTAGATACTTAGCTGATTTTGAGAGACTTAATCTCGTTCTTTGTAATTGTGGGTTCTTATATCCATTTTCCTTTGGCTAGCACCTAATACACAGACCCTTGCCGAGTGGGATAAAATCTGCCGTTTCCTCTCACTCTGTACCATCTTCTGGATTATATTTCTTGGAGAGACACTTCGTTGTTTTGCCGACCGGCTACATATAAAGAACTTATTTTCGCCATCATCCGCGACCCCGTTTTCTTCATAAATACATGCCGATACATTCAAAAGTATCCGTGACCAGAGATCATCTGAGTCAGGTAATACGTCACTTCCCCATATCTTTCATCTCACCATAACTGTATGGCAGTTATAAGTCGGTGTGTCCATCTGCCCTTTGTCTCATTCCTTCATCGTTCCTGCCGTTTATCTTTGGTCTCTTGTTGAATGTTTGGTATCAAGTCCATCGCGCCTTGTTGCTTAGCCTCGAAGACCTTTTGCCGCTCAATCGCCTGGAAGTCTATTGAGATCGTTCCTGCTATTACTAATATGGGTTTCCCCGATACCGTGCGATATGCTGAAGCGATTCTCAGAGCTACCGTTATGTGTATTGAAAGCAGCTTTTTCGCTCTAGTCCGACTCTGTAGCGTCGACGCCCAGATCTCACTTCCATAGAGGAGTATACTGCTAATCACCTCCATGAACATTCTTCTTCTGCTTGGAAGGGGACATCCTCCGCTTCATCCATATTCAAGCTTACATTACTGATGTCTTAGTGTCCAACCTTTTCCCTGCGGAGAATGTGTTGGACAAAACGCCCTATGGCCTGCCAGTTCCTCTCACTCTGTATAATCTTTTCAATTGTATTTCTCGGAGAGACATGTCCAATGTCATCTTCTAGCGCGGTCCGTCGTTCTGTCCTCCCGTCTACATCGAAAGAGTGTATGTTCGGCATCATCCGTGACCTCTTCTTCTTTGTAAATACAATTATCTGAATTGCATTTCCCCATACGATGCCGATACTTTCGAATGTATCTGTGATCAGAGATAATCTGGGTCATGTTATATATCACTTCCCCATATCTTCTGTCTCGCCCTAATTGTGTATCAGTTATAAGTCAGTTTGTCCATCAGCCCTTTGCCTCGTTCCTCCATCACTCCTGCCATCTATGTTTGGCCTCTTGTTGAATGTTCGGTATCAAGTCCATGGCGCCTCGAAGACCTTTTGCCGCTCAATCGCCTTGAAGTGTAATGGGATCGTTCCTACTATCACTAGTGCGGCTTCCCCCGATACCATGCGGCATACGGAAGTGATTCTCAGAGCTGCCGTTCTATGTACTGCAAGAAAGTATCTTCACTTTAGTCCTTCTCTGTAAGATTGATGCCCAGAGCATCCTTCTCCATGAGCATCCTTCTTCTGCATGGAAGAGAACTCCTATGTTTGCCATCAGCCTGCTCAGTTGCGACGTTATCGTACTTTTGTGATTGAACAACACTTTTGCTCCACCGTCCTGTATTGTGATTGCCGATCTTTGAACATATTTTGGTCATGTGTTGTCGCATATATTTTGTCATGTCGCTTTGTGAAAATCGTAGTGGAACAACCACTGCCACCAAAATACACAAATACCCAAGCGGTCCCAAAACGACCAGCCATATACTATAGTACTTAGTATCGTATAGACCAAGAGCAGCAGCTACCACAACGAAGGCAGTCGTGCCATACATACGTTTTGGCCAAGTGTCCAAAGTAACGCCACAACAAAGCCTGTTAATTGACGCGAAACGACAATATAACCAACCAAACACACATATGTACATGCCTAGGAAGCATCTCCATATTCAAACTACATGAAAAAAACCCTGTGACCAGCATAGCATACAGGACATTGCATCACATCACCAGACAAAAATTACCAATGCCATTCGTGAGAAGGGAAAATCCAGGAAAATGAAAAAAGCATCAAAAAAGCAAAACCTAAAAGAAAACCAAATACGGTCATTGGTGAGACAGAACATTGTCCAGGATATGTTCAGACCTGTATCGGTATAAATTTGAAGTGACTATCAAATCTTGTGTGTATGGTCCGATTTTATACTCAACGATGAGATGATAAAAAAAATTGCAATGTCCCCAAGGGGTATTTAACAAATATTTTGTGACACCTTTTATTTACCGTTCATTTTTTTTCAACAAAAAACTTGAATAGTAAAATACAATTACAAGATCAAGTTAGTGATTTATGACCAAAATTTAAGAAGAATTTGTAAAAAACGAAAAACAAAGAACAATAAATAAATTCCTTGCAAGGGAAATTGAATTGTATTCAAAATTATATTAAATTAAAATTTTCCCTACCCACATTGTTATGGTCGATGACCATACAGAAGACATTGCTACAATCTTCATTCCATTAACGGAGGAATGGAGTGACCGGTATCCCATCTGGCTCCGGGACTTGACGGGATACCGACAGAAATTCTAAAGAAGATAGCAGAACATCGGCCCGAAGTTCTTCATCACATGTATAATTCGTGCAAAGCAGATGGAACTTCTCCCGAAACCTGGAAAGAGCAGAAATTAGTACTTGTAAGTAAAGGAAAAGGAGACCCACGCGAACCATCCTTATACAAGCCCCTATATATACTTAACACTGCTGGAAAGGCAATCCAAGCCAAGCCAAGCCAAGACCAGAACAAGACGATCCAGCTAAGAGGATGACTCTCCCACAGACAACATGGGTTTCGCACAGGAAAATCTGGAAGACAGAATATTGGTAAATAACACGGAACTAGAATGAATGAAATCACATCAGGCGATGCCCTGGGATCAATCCTAGGCCCCGATCTATGGAATATTAGCTACGACGAGATCTTATGGATTGAGGTGCCAGTGGACACTTTTTTGGTCGAATAAGCTGACGATATGGCAGCGATGATACAAGTGCGAAACATCACATTCCATTAACGGAGGAATGGAGTGACCGATATCCCGTCTGGCTCCGGGACCTGACGGGATACCGACAGAAATTCTAAAGAAGATAGCAGAACATCGGCCCGTAGTTCTTCATCACATGTACAATTCGTGCATAGCAGATGGAATTTCTCCCGAAACCTGGAAAGTCTAGAAATTAGTACTTATAAGTAAAGGAAAAGGAGACCCACGCGAACCATCCTTATACAGGCCCCTATATATACTTAACACTGCTGGAAAGGCAAGCCAAGCCAAGCCAAGCCAAGACCAGAACAAGACGATCCAGCTAAGAGGATGACTCTCCCACAGACAACATGGGTTTCGCACAGCAAAATCTGGAAGACAGAATATTGGTATATAACACGCAACTAGAATGATTGAAATCACATCAGGCGCTGCCCAGGGATCAATCCTGGGCCCCATCTATTGAATATCAGCTACGACGAGATCTTATGAATTGAGATGCCAGTGGACACTTTTTCGGTCGAATAAGCTGACGATATCGCAGCGATGATACAAGTGCGAAACATCATAGAGGCGTAAGGTCCCGAAACACAGGTGATGACACGGGCAAGGTCCTGGTTGGAGACACGTGGACTAGAACTTGCAACCCACGAGACAGAGTTCTTGCTAATTACGCGGCGACACGTACCAACGCTGATCGACATGCAGGTCGACAATTTCGTTATTCAAACTAGGGACGCTATAAAATACCTAGGACTACGATTGGATACAAAGCTGAAGTTCTCGACGCAAATAGACTATGCTGCTAGAAGGCAAAACAGATAACGCTACAACTCAGCAGACTAATGGCGAATTTAGGCGGCCCGCTGCCAAAAAAGCGAAACGCTTACCCATATCTCGCTTCCGCAGAGTAGAACACTATTTCTACTCTACGGAAGCGAGATATGGGCAAGCGCACTGAGTCATACAAGTAAGGCACGAACCTTTCGGGCAGAACAGCGTTCGGCCGATTTACGTGTAATCTCCGCATATCGCACTGTATCTGCCGCGGCGGTATTGATCGTAGCCGGCATGACCCCATTACACCTTCAAACTGAAGAAAGGAAGAAGAATTTTTGATCTAAAGATAGAGGAACAGACTTAACACAAACACGTTAGAGGAGATGAAACGAGAGACTATGAAACAGTGGCAAGGTCGATGGAACTACGTAATACATGGCAGGCCGATATAGAGAAGTGGACGGCACAGAACACAGGTGAAAAAGTTGAGCGGAACCTGGTAGAAAAAATGACGAGAGAGGAACAGACTTAACACAAACACGTTCGCGGAGATGAAACGAAAGATTATGCAACAGTGACAACATCGATGGCATATATATCGCAGATATGCCAGGTAAACAGCAAGACATATCCCCGGATACAGAGGGACGTGGACTATTATATAACATGGAGACACAGAACACAGGTGAAATAGATGAGCGGAACCTGGTAGAAAAAAGGACGGGAAACGAACGGAATTGGATTTTTGATCTAAAGATGGAGGAACAGACTTAACACAAACACGTTCGAGGAGATTAAATGAGAGACTATGCAACAGTGGCAAAATCGATGGAACTGCGTAATATATGGCGGTGAACAGCAAATCTTATCCCCGATATAGAGAAGTGTACGAACAGACGTTACGGGGACGAAAACTATTATATATAACACAGAACACAGACGAAATAGATGAGCGGAACCTTATAAAAAAAATGACGTCAGACGAACGGCATTGGAACATAATCTCAAGTATTGCTAATCTTAAGTATTACTATGGAGTAAGACGGCATAACAACGGAAAGAGATGCACACATAGAAAATGGACACGTATCTGGAAGCAAACACGGTAGACGAAAGGGTAAAGCATCTACGTGGGAGTCCACTTCGAAGTACGAGGAGGAGCAAAACTCCTGGAGCGAAAAGGGTCGGGGTTTTTTAGTCGGTATTATTGATATATATCGAGTGAGTCCGACATACGACGAGAGACGTTCTTGACAGATGCATAAAGGTATTTTTAGCCACCTCTCTCCCATCCCCCCTTCCCCATAACTCAAAAAATTAGATTAAGTTAAATTAAATTAATTTAAATTAACTAAAGTCCAACACAATAATACTTTTCTTTCGACATTCCTTAATGTTATTAGCCTATTACCTATGAACTTTTAAAACTTTAAATCCTATGCTTCTTTGTTTTATTACCCATCTACCAGGCATTACACCAAAAGTCTTCTTCGATAGCACGCAAATATTTTTAGGGTGAGTGAATGGCTATAACCTAGACTTGACACTGTGAATCAGCACGTGATTAATGGCCTTTAATTATGTCAAATGGTACAATGAAGCTTGTTGTATAAATACACCAACAGTAGAGGTATGGCCATTTAAAATACCCAACCATATGATATGTTTATATGGGGGAATATATTAGAGTGGGACGACACGAGACGAGATAATATAAAGAAATTAAAAAAAAAAAATCCATCTCAAAAATTTGAAAAAGACGGGAATTTGAAAAAATCGAAACGTTGACTTTTTTTATCAGATCACAATGCCTTCCCTAAATAATCTATAAATTAAAAAGGAAAACTCCGTATATATGAAGGATATATCAAATACTTGATAGAAATTATTTAAAAACAAGTATATACGGCCGTAAGTTAGGCCAGGCCGAAGCTAATGTACCCTCCACCATGGATTGCGTAGAAACGTCTACTGAAGCCGATGGCAAGGTATCATAAAACTTCCTAACAACGTAATATATACCACATAGTCCATACGTGGTATATATTAAACTACAAAAGGGCCGATTAAATACGTATCTAATTAAGTTTAAAGTTTCTATAGAAATAAAATTTTGACAACATTTTCTATAGAAGTAAAATTTTGACAAAATTTTCTATAGAAATAAAATTTGAAAAAAAATTTCTATAGAAATAAAATTTTGACAACATTTTCTATAGAAATAAAATTTTGTCAAAATTTTCAATAGAAATTAAATTTTGACAAAATTTTCTAAAGAAATAAAATTTTGACAAAATTTTCTATAGAAATAACATTTTGACAATGTTTTCTATAAAAATAAAATTTTGGTAGATTATTTTTGGCTCGAGTGGCAACCATGATTATGAACCGATATGGACCAATTTTTGTGTGATTGGGGATCGGCTATATATAACTGTAGACCGATATGGACCAATTTTGGCATGGTTATTAGCGGCCGTAGACTAACACCACGTTGCAAATTTCAACCGGATCGGATGAATTTTGCTTCTCCAAGAGGCTCCGGAGATCAAATCTGGGGAACGGCTTATATGGGGTCTATATATAATTATGGACCGATATGGACCAATTCTTGTGTGTTTGTTAGAGACCACATTCTAACACCATGTTCCAAAATTCAACCGGATCGGATGAATTTTACTCCTCCAACAGGCTCCGGAGGACAAATCTGGGGATCGATTTATATGGGGGCTACGTATAATTATGGACCGATATGGACCAATTCTTGCATGGTTGTTAGAGACCATATACTAACACCACGTACCAAATTTCAACCGGATCGGATGTATTTTGCTCCTCTAAGAGGCTCCGGAGGACAAATCTGGGAATCGATTTATATGGGGGCTATATATAATTATGGGTCGATGTGGACCAATTTTTGTATGGTCATTAGAGAACATATACCAACACCATGTACCAAATTTCAGCCGGATCGGATGAAATTTGCTTCTCTTAGAGGCTCCGCAAGCCAAATCGGGGGATCGGTTTATATGGGGCTATATATAATTATGGGTCGATGTGGACCAATTTTTGCATGTTCATTAGAGAACATATACCAACACCATGTACCAAATTTCAGCCGGATCGGATGAAATTTGCTTCTCTTAGAGGCTCCGCAAGCCAAATCGGGGGATCGGTTTATATGGGAGCTATGTATAATTATGGACCGATGTGGACCAATTTTTGCATGGTTGTTAGAGACCATATAGTAACACCATGTACCAAATTTCAGCCTGATCGGATGAAATTTGCTTCTTTTAGAGCAATCGCAAGCCAAATTGGGGTGTCCGTTTATATGGGGGCTATACGTAAAAGTGGACCGATATGGACCAATTTTTGCATGGTTGTTAGAGACCATATACCAACACCATGTACCAAATTTCAGCCGGATCGGATGAAATTTGCTTTTCCTAGAGGCTCCGCAAACCAAATCGGGGGATCGGTTTATATGGGGGCTATATATAATTATGGACCGATGTGGACCAATTTTTGCTTGGCTGTTAGAGACCATATACTAACATCATGTACCAAATTTCAGCCGGATCGGATGAAATTTGCCTCTCTTAGAGCAATCGCAAGCCAAATTTGGGGGATCGGTTTATATGGGGGCTATGTATAATTATGGACCGATGTGGACCAATTTTGGAGGTCCGTTTATATGGGGGCTATACGTGAAAGTGGACCGATGTGGCCCATTTGTAATACCATCCGACCTACATCAATAACAACTACTTGTGCCAAGTTTCAAGTCGATAGCTTATTTCGTTCGGAAGTTAGCGTGATTTCAACAGACGGACGGACATGCTCAGATCGACTCAGAATTTCACCACGACCCAGAATATACATACTTTATGGGGTCTTAGAGCAATATTTCGATGTGTTACAAACGGAATGACAAAGTTAATATACCCCCATCCTATGGTGGAGGGTATAAAAAAAATCTTCACCCCACCTTAGTGTTTTTCTTTCTTTTTTTTCTCAAAACAAAAACACTTCGTATTCATACACATGGACATTTACTTGTCTATGCACTATGAAAATCCCCAAAAGTCTGCCCACTGTCACCGAAACATGTGTATACCGTCCATTTTACACTTGGTCTGTTGGCCGTATGTGTCCAGCATTACCACAGGCATTCACTAGCCCAGCACATCTAGTCTAACACATAGCCACGTTCGATGTTTTGAAGAGTTAACTTCCTTTTTACCCATTGATATGCAAAGGCAGGTGTGCGTATGTGTGTGTGGGTTGACTGGCTTGCATTGCCTCAACCTAGACTAAAATCAAGGGATATTGGGAGGATTGTAACAAAAATGGTAGCTAAAAAAGGAAAACTTACACCGTTAAGGGTGAAATGTCAACGTGACATTTGGTCATATGTCTCCGGACAATACTGAACGTGGGTCTTTAAGCTGAAACATTTACCTTGGCTCCATGGTGCCAAAGGGTCGAAACTTTTAGTCAAATCAGAATCTTACGTTAGAAAATAAAAAAAGTTTTAATCACTATACGCAAATAAATTAAAATACAAAATCTCCCTCATCTATAGTGACGTGGAAATGTCCACCTATTCGTCTTTAATGGGACAAAGGGTCGAAACTTCTAGTCAAATCAGAATCTTACGTTAGAAAATAAAAACAAGTATATACGGCCGTAAGTTCGGCCAGGCCGAATCTTATGTACCCTCCACCATGGATTGCGTAGAAACTTCTACGAAAGACTGTCATCCACAATCGAATTACTTGGGTTGTGGTATCTTAAAACTTCTTAACATCGTTTTCTAAATGGTGAATTAGTCCATGGTCCACGTGGTATATATTAGACACAAAAGTTATGTATAGGTAAGTCTACAAATAATTACGAATCGATATGGACTTTTTGCACGGTACGTAGAGAGCCAGAATTGAAATATGGGGGTCGCTTATATGGGGGCTATATACAATTATGAACTTGATATGGACCAATTTTTGTGTGATTGGAAATCGATTTATCTGAGGGATATATATAACTATAGACCGATATGGACCTAGTTAGGCATGGTTGTTAACGACCATATACTAACACAATGTACCAAATTTCACCTCACTCGGATGAAATTTGCTCCTCCAAGAGGCTCCAAAACCAAATCTCGGGATCGATTTATATGTGGCTATATATGATTATGATCTGATATGGACCACTTCTGGCATGGTTGTTGAATATCATATACGATCACCACGTACCAAATTTCAAGCAGATCGGATGAATTTTGCTTCTCCAAAAGGCACCGGAGGTCACATCTGGGGATCGGTTTATATGGGACCTATATATAATTATGGGCTGATGTGGACCAATTTTTGCATGGTTTTTAGAGGCCATATACCAATACCATGTACTAAATTTCAGCCGGATCGGATGAAATTTGTTTCTATTTGAGGTTCCGCAAGCCAAATCTGGGGATCGGTTTATATGGGGGCTATATATAATTATAGACCGATGTAGACCAATTTTTGCACGGTTGTTAGAGACCATATACTAACACCATGTGTCAAATTTCAGCCGGATCGGATGAAATTTGCTTCTCTTAGAGGCCTCGCAAGCCAAATTTAGGGGTCCGTTTATATGGGGGCTATACGTAAAAGTGGAAGATAACATATACTAACATCACGTACCAAATTTCAACCGAATCGGATGAAGTTTGGTCTTCCAAGAGGCTCCGGAGGTCAAATCTGGTAACCGGTTTATATGGGGGCTATATATAATTATGGACCGATTTCGATCAATCTTTGCATGGTTATTAGAGACCATACACTAATACCATGTACCAAATTTCAGCCGGATCGGATTTTTGCACAATTTTACTTCTATAGCATATGTTTCTATAGACACTTTTGTTAAAATTTTATTTCTATAGGAAATTTCGTCAAAATTGTATTATTATAGAATATTTTGTCAAAATCTCATTTCTATAGGAAACTTCGTCAAAATTGTATTATTATAGAAAATGTTATCAAAATTCTATATCTATAGAATATTTCGTCAAAATTGTATTTCTATAGAAAATTTTGTTAAAATTTTATTTCTATAGAAAATTTTGTTACAATTTTATTTCTATAGAAAATGTTGTCAACATTTTATTTCTATAGAAAATGTTGTCAACATTTTATTTCTATAGAATATTTTGTCAAAATTTTATTTGCAGAGAATATTTTGTCAAAATTTTATTTCTATAGCAAAATTTGTCACAATATCTATAGAAAATTTCGTCAAAATATTATTCCTATAGCAGATTTCGTCAAAATTTTATTTCTATAGAAAATTTTGTCAAAATTTTATTTCTGAATAAAAATTTTCTCAGAATTTTATTTCTATAGTAAATTTTTGCAAAATTTTATTTCAATAAAACATTTTTTCAAAATTTTATCCTTATAGAAATTTTTTCAAAATTTTATCTTTACAAAAAATTTTGTCAAAATTTTATTTCTAAATTTTATTTTATTTCTATACAAAATTTAGTTAAAATTTTATTTCTAAATTTTATTTTATTTCTATACAAAATTTTGTTATAATTTTATTTCTGTATAAAAATTTTCTCAGAATTTTATTTCTATAGTAAATTTTTGCAAAATCTTATTTCCATAGAACATTTTTTCAAAATTGTATCTTTATAGAAAATTTTTTCAAAATTTTATCTTTACAGAAAATTTTGTCAAAATTTTATTTCTAAATTTTATTTTATTTCTATAGAAAATTTTGTTAAAATTTTATTTCTACAAAAATTTTGTCAAAATTTTATTTTGTAAAACTTAAATTTCTACAAAAAAATTGTATACAATTTTGTTTCTGTAGAAAATTTTGTCAAAATTTATATCTGTAGAAAAATTGTATTTCTCTAGAAAATTTTGTCAAAATCTATAGCAAATTTTGTCAGATATTTATTTCTATAGAAAATTTTGTCAAAATTTTATTTTTATAGAAAATTTTGTCAAAATTTTATTTCTATAGAAAATTTTTCAGAATTTTATTTCTATAGCAAAATTTATCACAATATTTATAGAAAATTTAATCAAAAATTTAATTTCTATAGCAGATTTAGTCAAAATTTTATTTCTATAGAAAATTTTGTCAAAAGAGATCTAAACCTAGAGATTTTCCTCCCAAATATATGAAAAACACGCGTTATCGTTTGTGTAAAAACAATTGGAATATGCTAATCACCTTCATTATTATTGCATTAGGATCCAAACGGAAAATATGTGATTAGTTCGCAAATGATGCCAGAAATCTGCCAGATATTTCTACAACACAATGTTATTCGGAATTGATTATATTCTCCAAATTATTTTGATGATGAATATTTGTGGTATTTCCACCAAGGTATTTTTCTATTTATAGCTTTTATTTTTATTGAAAACTAATTTTGTGATTTCTTGTTGTTGTTTTTTTTTTTAATTCTTCAATAGGAAAATTCCGGTAAAGTTTACTTTCTTTCCATTCATATAGACAAGAATTCATTTTATATCGGCGATTTTATCATAAATGTCAATGCCAAAAATGAATCGGTTGATGTCAAATTCTATGTACAACGTGAACTTCCAGCAGATATATTTTTTGAATTTAAAGTTCATAAGAAAATTCGCCAAGGAAGCAGCTACCATCCTTTGATTCAGGTTGGCTCTAAACTTTGTAAAATTTACAAGTTGTCCCAATCTAATATACTGAAAGTATTGATGGAGAACTTGTGGAAGCGTGGTAATTTTCCCAAGCAATGTCCTATAAAAGAGGTAAGAGATCAGACTTACACTATGCAACAAAATAAATTATTTCGGCCAACTGAAAAAAAACTGGGGATAATGAATTGTTATTTTGTTATAATGTTATTGTGTAAATATTGTTTATGCTATTTACACTTAAAGAAAGTCCACTTGGGAAGAGAAGTTTACAAAAACGTTTTGATGAAATGCGTGACATTTTGATCTCAAGTGTGATAGTGTGATTTCCTTATATTTGGTAACCACAAGTGGTTATCATTAGAGCCATTCACCATTTAAATGTGAATACATTTTTGTCGCGTCCCAAAACGGCAACAATACCAGAAACGGTCCAAAAAGTGAAGGCCACATTGATCGAAATCCATGATGTAGTGGTAGAACTCGTCAATCAAAAATGGCTTAAAAAAGGCTCCTCATATAATTTCCACCGCACAACAAGTATCAAAAATTCCGTATCACAATCTATTGACCTTTTGCACCTAGGGCATTTTGGAGAATAAATTTGTCACCAAAAACGATCAAAGTGTCTATTACCTCAAGACTGCGCTTTGCCGGGAATGAGCCAAAGTACACCCCAAACATGTTTCAACGGCAATATGTTGTTTTCTCCGTCCAAAAAAATTTTCTCTTGAAACATATTTGATGTGATCCTATTCCTTCTCTGTGTATACCGCAGAACCAATTTCGTGTAGTCTGTGATGGCTTTAAAAAGAAAAGACAAAAATATAGTGCTTTGCTATGGTGCATTATACATCAGCCACCTTATGAACTGATAAAAAAGCTTGCTCGGTTCCGAAGACTTTGTCTTTGCATATGTTAAAAATTTTATTTCTATAGAAAATTTTTTCAAAATTGTATTTCTATACAAAAAATTTTATCAAAATTTTATTTCTATAGAAAATTTTGTCAAAATTTTATTTCTATAGAAAATTTTCCAAAATTTTATTTCTATAGAAAATTTTCCAAAATTTTATTTCTATAGAAAATTTTGTCAAAATTGTATATCTATTGTCAAAATTTTATTTCCATACAAAATTTTGTCAAATTTTTATTTCTATAAAAAAATTTTGTCAAAATTTTATTTCTATTGAAAATTTTGTCACAATTTTATTTATATAGAAATTTTTCTAAAAATTTTATTTCTATAGAATATTATCTAAAAATTTTATTTCTTTAGAAAATTTTGTCAAAGTTTTATTTCTATAGAAATTTTTGTCACAACTTTATTTCTATAAAAAATATTGTCGAAATTTTATTTCTTTAGAAAATGTTGTCGAAGTTTTATTTCTTTAGAAAATGTTGTCCAAATTTTATTTCTATAGAAAATTTTCCAAAATTTTATTTCTATAGAAAATTTTGTCAAAATTGTATATCTATTGTCAAAATTTTATTTCCATACAAAATTTTGTCAAATTTTTATTTCTAAGAAAATTTTGTCAAAATTTTATTTCTATAGTTAGTTACCTTTATCCTGATGTATAGAGAATGTTAATTATCATTCGGAACATTTTTATTTGAAGATACGATCGTGAAAATTTTATTTCTTTAGAAAATTTTGTCAAAGTTTTACTTCTATAGAAATTTTTGTCAAAACTTTATTTCTATAGAAAATGTTGTCAAAATTTTATTTCTTTAGAAAATGTTGTCTGAAAATTTGTTTTTCCTCTAGAAAACTTTGTCAAAATTTTATTTCTATAGAAGATTTTGTCAAAATTTTATTTCTATAGAAGATTTTGTCAAAATTTTATTTCTATAGAAAAATTTTCAAAATTTTATCTCTATAGAAAATTTTCTGAAAATTTTATTTCTATAGAAAATTTTCGAAAAATTGTATTTCCATAGGAAATTTTATTAAAATTTTATTTCTTAAAAAATTTTGTCAAAGTTTTATTTCTATAGAAATTTTTGTCAAATCTTTATTTCTATAGAAAATTTTATTTCTTTAGAAAATGTTGTCAGAATTTTATTTCTATATGTTAAAGTTTTATTTCTATAGAAAATTTTGTCAAAATTTTGTTTCTATAGAAGATTTTGTCAAAATTGTATTTCTATAGAAATTTTTGTCAAAACTTTATGTCTATAGAAAATTTTGTCAAAATTGTATTTCTTTAGAAAATGTTGTCCAAATTTTGTCAAAATTTTTATTCTATAGAATATTTTGTCAACATTTTATTTCTATAGAAAAAGTTGTGAAATTTTTATTTCTATAAAAAATCTTGTCAAAATTTTATTTCTATAGAAAAATTTCTCAAAATTTTATTTCTTTAGAAAATTTTCTAAAAACTTTATTTCTTTAGAAAATTTTGTAAAAATTTTTTTTCTATAGAAAATTTAGTCAAAATTTTATTTCTATAGAAATTTTTGTCAAAATTTTTATTCCATAGAATATTTTGTCAACATTTTATTTCTACAGAAAAATTTGGCAAAATTGTATTTCTATAGAAATTTTTGTAAAAATTTTATGTCTATAGAAAATTTTGTCAAAATTGTATTTCTTTAGTAAATGTTGTCCAAATTTTGTTAAAATTTTTATTCTATAGAATATTTTGTCAAAATTTTATTTCTATAGAAAATTTTCTTAAAATTTTATTTCTATAGAAAATTTTCTCAAAATTTTATTTCTATAGAAACTTTTCTGAGCCACCGTGGTACAATGGTTAGCATGCCCGTCTTGCATACGCCAGATCGTTGGTACGATTCCTGTTTCGACCGAACACCAAACAGTTTTTTACTGGTGGTTTATCCCACCTCAGTAATGCTGGTGACATTTCTGAGAGTTTCAAGTCTTCTCTAAATGGTTTCACTGCAATGTGGAACGCCGTTCGGACTCGGCTATAAAAAGGAGGTCCCTTGTCATTGAGCTTAACATGGAATCGGGCAGCACTCAGTGATAAGAGAGAAGTTCACCAATGTGGTATCACAATGACAATGACTGAATAGTCTAAGTGAGCCGGATACATCGGGCTGCCACCTAACCTAAGCTAACCTAACCTTTCTGAAAATGTTATTTCTATAGAAAATTTTGTCAAAATTTTATTTCTATAGAAAATTTTGTCAAAATTTTATTTCTATAGAAAATTTTGTCAAAACTTTATTTCTATAGAAAATTTTGTCAAAATTTTATTTCTTTAGAAATTGTTGTCCAAATTTTGTCAAAATTTTTATTCTATAGAATATTTTGTCAACATTTTATTTCTATAGAAAATTTTGTCAAAATTTTCTTTCTATACAAATTTTGTCAAAATTTTATTTCTATAGAAACTTTTCTGAAAATTTTACTTCTATAGAAAGTTTAGTCAAAATTTTATTTCTATAGAAATTTTTGTCAAAATTTTTATTTCTATCGAAAATTTTGTCAATAGTTTATTTCTATCGAAAATTTTGTCAAAATTTTATTTCTATAGAAAATTTTCTCAAAATATTATTTCTATAGAAAATTTTCTAAAAATTTTATTTCTATTGAAAATTTTGTCTATAGAAACTTTTCTGAATATTTAATTTCTATAGAAAATATTGTCAAATTTTTTTTTTCTATAGAAATTTTTGTCAAAATTTTATTTCTATAGAAAATTTTGTCAAAATTTTGTTTCTATAGAAGATTTTGTCAAAATTGTATTTCTATAGAAATTTTTGTCAAAACTTTATGTCTATAGAAAATTTTGTCAAAATTGTATTTCTTTAGAAAATTGTTGTCCAAATTTTGTCAAAATTTTTATTCTATAGAATATTTTGTCAACATTTTATTTCTATAGAAAAAGTTGTGAAATTTTTATTTCTACAAAAAATTTTGTCAAATTTTTTTTCTATAGAAATTTTTGTCAAAATGTTATTTCTATAGAAAATTGTGTTAAAATTTTATTTCTATAGAAAATTTTATAAACATTTTATTTCTATAGAAAATTTTGTCAACATTTTATTTCTATAGAAAATTTTGTCAAAATTGTATTTCTTTAGACAATTTTGGCAAAATTCTATTTTTGTTAGAATATTTTGTCAACATTTGTTAAATACCTCTTTGTTGGAGGGTAATATTTTTCAAAAATTACCAAAACATGAAGAATTTTACCAATCTACCAAACAGTAAAAGATCTACCGTGTTTGGTAAAATTTTATCAAATGCGGCAAACGTGGTTTCCAGTCGCCTTAACACACGTTTAAGGAATTCAAATATTTCATGGCCAAAGAAAAACGAATGCCGTTCATGAAATCGTGGACGAAACCGTGAATAGTCCGTTTGGATTTTTCATGAACGTTCCCGTCCGTTCAAGATTTTGCAACGTAATTTTTTACATTAGTGTGTGTAATAAAGTCCGTAATATCTTAGATACAAAATATTTAAAAAAATTAAGACGAGAATAAATCGATTAAATGTTTGTTGCGTAGTCTTATCATGTATTTTCTCTTTTTTTAAGGGTCACTATTATTGGAAAGATATAAAACCCCAAAGCTTTGCCTTGGCCTATTTCACTGGAAAATATAAAGTCTACGTTGGAGTGACGCGTAAAAGGGATTCCATTGACACCATTTCAAATGTGACCATACTGGTTGAGGTTAAATAAATTTTTGTTATCGCAGACAGATATTTAATATTATAATTTAATTAATTTCCAAATTAAATAACTTCATTCACGGAAATGATAATATGAATCATTGACTTCAAAATCCATTCTAAAATTTTCCGATTTCAGATGAAAAATTGAATTGGTCCAATAAAAAATTTATTTGAAGGAATTTAATTGTGTAATTCACGAAGAATATGAGTGTGTGACAAACTAAATGGCAAAGTAAGTATACCTTCCTATTCTATGGTAACGGTTATAAAATTATTTACACACCAGTTAGAATTGGTAACACTTTGTGCCATCTACCCTGTATGTTGAGAAGGGGTTAAATGAATATAATTCACCCACTTTAGCTTTCCTTTAATTTCTTATATCCGCAACCTGAAGTAGCGGAATAAAAATGAAATATTATTCAAGACCATATTTAATTTCACAATTCGTATAATCCACCTGAAGGGCAATATGCAATCACGGTTGCCAGAGTTGGTAAAATTCTACCAAAAATGGCAAATTTCTACCAAAAATGGTAGATTTTTTACTGTTTATTTATACTTCAACTAAGAGATACTCTCAAATTTTCTATAGAAATAAAAATTTGAGAATTTTTCGATAGAAATAATATTTTGAAAAAAATGTTCTATAGAAACAAAATCTTAACAAAATTTTCTATAGAAATAAAATTTTGACAAAATTTTCTATAGACTTAAAACTTTGATAAAATTTTCTATAGAAATAAAATTTAGACAAAATTTTCTATAGAATTAAAATTTTGACAAAATTTTCTATAGAAATAAAATTTTGTTAAATTTTTTTTAAATAAATAAAATGTTGAAAAAATTTTCTAGAGAAACAAAATTTTAACAAAATTTTCTATAGAAATAAAATTTTGACAAAATTTTCTCTAGACTTAAAATTTTGACAAAATTTTCTATAGAAATAAAATTTAGACAAAATTTTCTATAATTTAATGTTCTATAGAAACAAAATTTTAAGAAAATTTTCTATAGAAATAAAATTTTGACAAAATTTTCTATAGACTTAAAATTTTGATAAAATTTCTATAGAAATAAAATTTAGACTAAATTTTCTATAGAAATAAAATGTTGACAAAAAAAAATGCTAGATTTTTTACTATTTATTTATACTCCAACTAAGAGATACTCTCAAATTTTCTATAGAATAAAAATTTGAGAATTTTTCGATAGAAATAATATTTTGAAAAAATGTTCTATAGAAACAAAATTTTAACAAAATTTTCTATAGAAATAAAATTTTGACAAAATTTTCTATAGACTTAAAACTTTGATAAAATTTTCTAGAGAAATAAAATTTTGACAAAATTTTCTATAGAAATAAAATTTTGACAAAATTTTCTATAGAAATAAAATTTTGTCGTTTTTTTATTTCAGCTTAAAACCATACATTGACTAAACTACAAGAGTAGCTTAACCAACAGAGGAAAAGAATGTTTGTCAAATTTATTTGGGCAAAGCCCTATAGACTGCAAGATGGTTGGATGGACGCACGTTTCGGAATTACCACATTCCTCATCAGCATCCTCTACTTGCAGCAAAACTATCAACCAATTATCAGAATAAATTCAGGCAGTTTATTAAACCCAACAAAAACCACACTTGAACCCTCCGAAAAAAGGTTTTACATTGATAGCCGGCTTATGCCAAATAAATTCGAAACAAACATATCTCTTTTCCTATGCCACTGTCAAATCATCGATTTGAATTCACATGGCTGGGTTTATTTTGAGCGTGCCTCCTCTTCTTTTTCCATTTGTTTTGTTTTGTTATTGTTGGTTTTGTTCTTTAAGCATTGTTGTCGTTTTTTTATTTCAGCTTAAAACCATACATTGACTAAACTACAAGAGTAGCTTAACCAACAGAGGAAAAGAATGTTTGTCAAATTTATTTGGGCAAAGCCCTATAGACTGCAAGATGGTTGGATGGACGCACGTTTCGGAATTACCACATTCCTCATCAGCATCCTCTACTTGCAGCAAAACTATCAACCAATTATCAGAATAAATTCAGGCAGTTTATTAAACCCAACAAAACCACACTTGAACCCTCCGAAAAAAGGTTTTACATTGATAGCCGGCTTATGCCAAATAAATTCGAAACAAACCAAACATATCTCTTTTCCTATGCCACTGTCAAATCATCGATTTGAATTCACATGGCTGGGTTTATTTTGAGCGTGCCTCCTCTTCTTTTTCCATTTGTTTTGTTTTGTTATTGTTGGTTTTGTTCTTTAAGCATTGTTGTCGTTTTTTATTTCAGCTTAAAACCATACATTGACTAAACTACAAGAGTAGCTTAACCAACAGAGGAAAAGAATGTTTGTCAAATTTATTTGGGCAAAGCCTATAGACTGCAAGATGGTTGGATGGACGCACGTTCGAATTACCACATTCCTCATCAGCATCCTCTACTTGCAGCAAAACTATCAACCAATTATCAGAATAAATTCAGGCAGTTTATTAAACCCAACAAAAACCACACTTGAACCCTCCGAAAAAAGGTTAAAAAAGTTTACATTGATAGCCTGGCTTATGCCAAATAAATTCGAAACAAACATATCTCTTTCCTATGCCACTGTCAAATCATCGATTTGAATTCACATGGCTGGTTTATTTTGAGCGTGCCTCCTCTTCTTTTTCCATTTGTTTGTTTTGTTATTGTTGGTTTTGTTCTTTAAGCATGTTGTCGTTTTTTTATTTCAGCTTAAAACCATACATTGACTAAACTACAAGAGTAGCTTAACCAACAGAGGAAAAGAATGTTTGTCAAATTTATTTGGCAAAGCCCTATAGACTGCAAGATGGTTGGATGGACGCACGTTTCGGAATTACCACATTCCTCATCAGCATCCTCTACTTGCAGCAAAACTATCACCAATTATCAGAATAAATTCAGGCATTTATTAAACCAACAAAAACCACACTTGACCCTCCGAAAAAAGGTTTTACATTGATAGCCGGCTTATGCCAAATAAATTCGAAACAAACATATCTCTTTTCCTATGCCACTGTCAAATCATCGATTTGAATTCACATGGCTGGGTTTATTTTGAGCGTGCCTCCTCTTCTTTTTCCATTTGTTTTGTTTTGTTATTGTTGGTTTTGTTCTTCTTTGAAAAAGAAGAGGAGGCACGCTCAAAATAAAACCAGCCATGTGAATTCAAATCGATGATTTGACAGTGGCATAGGAAAAGAAGATATGTTTGTTTCGAATTTATTTGGCATAAGCCGGCTATCAATGTAAAACCTTTTTTCGGAGGGTTCAAGTGTGGTTTTTGTTGGGTTTAATAAACTGCCTGAATTTATTCTGATAATTGGTTGATAGTTTTGCTGCAAGTAGAGGATGCTGATGAGGAATGGTAATTCCGAAACGTGCGTCCATCCAACCATCTTGCAGTCTATAGGGCTTTGCCCAAATAAATTTGACAAACATTCTTTTCCTCTGTTGGTTAAGCTACTCTTGTAGTTTAGTCAATGTATGGTTTTAAGCTGAAATAAAAAAAACGACAACAATGCTTAAAGAACAAAACCAACAATAACAAAACAAAACAAATGGAAAAAGAAGAGGAGGCACGCTCAAAATAAACCCAGCCATGTGAATTCAAATCGATGATTTGACAGTGGCATAGGAAAAGAGATATGTTTGTTTCGAATTTATTTGGCATAAGCCGGCTATCAATGTAAAACCTTTTTTCGGAGGGTTCAAGTGTGGTTTTTGTTGGGTTTAATAAACTGCCTGAATTTATTCTGATAATTGGTTGATAGTTTTGCTGCAAGTAGAGGATGCTGATGAGGAATGTGGTAATTCCGAAACGTGCGTCCATCCAACCATCTTGCAGTCTATAGGGCTTTGCCCAAATAAATTTGACAAACATTCTTTTCCTCTGTTGGTTAAGCTACTCTTGTAGTTTAGTCAATGTATGGTTTTAAGCTGAAATAAAAAAACGACAACAATGCTTAAAGAACAAAACCAACAATAACAAAACAAAACAAATGGAAAAAGAAGAGGAGGCACGCTCAAAATAAACCCAGCCATGTGAATTCAAATCGATGATTTGACAGTGGCATAGGAAAAGAGATATGTTTGTTTCGAATTTATTTGGCATAAGCCGGCTATCAATGTAAAACCTTTTTTCGGAGGGTTCAAGTGTGGTTTTTGTTGGGTTTAATAAACTGCCTGAATTTATTCTGATAATTGGTTGATAGTTTTGCTGCAAGTAGAGGATGCTGATGAGGAATGTGGTAATTCCGAAACGTGCGTCCATCCAACCATCTTGCAGTCTATAGGGCTTTGCCCAAATAAATTTGACAAACATTCTTTTCCTCTGTTGGTTAAGCTACTCTTGTAGTTTAGTCAATGTATGGTTTTAAGCTGAAATAAAAAAACGACAACAATGCTTAAAGAACAAAACCAACAATAACAAAACAAAACAAATGGAAATAAAATTTTGACAAAATTTTCTATAGAAATAAAATTTTGTTAATTTTTTTTTAATAAATAAAATTGTTAGAGACGCAAAGTCGATTCGGTTTTTCATTACTCTCTAAACACATCATATCGTTGTAATTGAATTGCCTTTAATGACATTTATCATCAATACATTACTATCCTTCATTTGTAATTATGTACCCATGAATATACATGAATATAAAACAGTTAGTCTGAAATAAAGATTCGTTGAAAGCAGAACAAGTGTGTCCGACTTATTTCTACAGGTTATGGGCCCAGGTCCCATATATTTCAGTAACTCAATTGATTTTATTGTCTAATAAAAAAAAAAAAACAATTTTTTTTCTGGAAGCCATGTCTAATAACGGAGTGAGAATTGAGCCACTAAGCGCTAATAATTATGATACGTGGAAGCTGCAGATGAAAGCTATTTTAATAAAAGCCGATTTATGGAATTTCGTCCAAGAAGAGACACCAGCAGCAATTGATACAAAATGGATATCAAAAGACCAAAAAGCGTGTGCTGAAATTATGCTGTCTATTGCTCCTTCTGAGTTGGGATTAATATCTAAGTGCGGCACATCTAAAGAAATGTGGGAGAAATTAAAATCTACATTTCAATCAAAAGGCCCTGCAAGAAAGGCGACATTATTAAAACGTGTTGCATTGGCACGTATGAAAGAGGGAGACAACGCACGTGATCACCTTAATGATTTTTTCGAAGCCGTAGGGCAGTTGAAAGAAATAAATGTTGAGATAGGCGATGATTTATTGGCCATACTTCTCTTATACAGTTTACCAGACTCTTTCGAAACGTTTAGATGCGCTCTTGAAACAAGAGATGAGTTACCATCACCCGAACTTTTAAGAGTAAAGATAATGGAAGAAGACGAATCGAGAAAAGTCAAATCAGAGCGAGAGAGTCAAAGTGCATTGTATGTGGGAGGTAATGGGAACAGTAATTGCAACCGACCCCAAAGAGAGTCAAAGTGGATCAACAAAAGAAAAAATAAAAAACAAAACCAAAGCTGTTTCAAGTGTGGTAGGTTGGGGCACTATGCTGTCAATTGCAAAGCAAAACAATATAGCAATTACCATAAGGAGAAAGATTTTAACACCGAAAAGTCATTATTTAATTGCACAGATGCTGCATTTAGTTGCGTCGACGTTGAAAACAGCTGGTGCTTGGACAGTGGCTGTACGTCTCATATGAGCTCTAATTTCAAAGAATTTTACAACATGAAGAAAATAAAAAGAACACTGTGTCTAGCAAATGGACAGACAAGCGAAATTTCTGGAATTGGAGATATTAAATTGAACTTTATGGAGGATAATCGTGAGTACAATTTTAATGTCAAAGATGTTATGTACGTAAAAGACCTTCGTACCAACTTGATGTCCATATCGAAATTGGCGGATAAAGGCTATGAGGTACGATTCACTAAAAACGAAGCACTCATTGTTGAGAAAAATAAAATAATTTGCAAAGCAAACAGAATTGGAAATTTATATTACATAAAGAATTCAAAAGACATGGCGAACGTTGCAAAGGATAATGATTTAAATGAAATGGATTTATGGCATAGACGACTCGGTCACTTAAATGAAAGTGATTTAAAAGCACTCGCAACATCACAAAAAGCTCACGGAGTTGACATAAAGATTGGCACCAAATTGTCACCATGTACAATCTGTCTCAGCGAAAAGCAAGCTCAAAATCCATTTAAGAAAAACAAAGGTATTTATGCAAATAGCGTATTGGAGATTGTACATAGTGACATTTGTGGACCCCTACCAGTAGCCTCTCACTCACAATATCGTTATTTCGTCACATTTATTGACGACTTTTCCCGCTATTGCGAAGTTTTCTTTTTAAAACACAAATCTGACGTTTTCGATGCATTTAAAAATTGTAAGAATTCTGCTGAAAATTTTACAGGTATGAAAATAAAATTTCTACAAACCGATAATGGAAGGGAATACCTAAGTGGTCAATTTAATAAATTTTTGATGGAGGCTGGTATCCAACGACGTTTGACCGTCCCCCATACCCCGCAGCAAAACGGGATTGCTGAACGAAAAAATCGCACTCTACTGGAAATGGCCAGATGTCTTCTTAAGCAAGCCGGTGTACCTCAAATTTTTTGGGCCGAAGCCATTAACACATCTTGCTACATCCGAAACAGATGCCCTACAAAATCATTAAATGGAGATTTGCCTTACACATTGTGGACATGTAAGAAACCATCATTGAAACATATGAGGCCATTTGGAACGAAGGCATACGTATTGATTAAAGACAAATCCAATAATAAACTAGATTCCCGATCAGAGGAATGCATTCTCGTAGGTTACTCCAATGAGGCAAAAGCGTATAGAATGTGGTCAGAGTGGAGACGAAGGGTAATCATCAGCCGAGACGTAAAATTCATCAACGAGAACACTGACAATATTTTAATTTCACCACCCATCGACGTAATCGAAGATATGGAATTAGAACCAGAGAGTGAAGGAGAAGGCAAAATAACAATTGAAAGTGAAGACGAAGTTGAATCGAAAGAGGACGAGGATGAAATAATAGAAAATGAAGAAAACGGAACTGGTAGTGATGGAGCACCAAAAGTAAGAAAAGGAAGACCAAGAATATTGAGAACAGGTGCAAGAGGTCGGCCAAGGAAAATAAGTGCCAAAACAAATACGCAAAATAATAATGAAGAGAATGAAAGAGACCAAGATGAAAATGAAGACGAATTCAAAGACTGTGAATATGCGAATGCAGCATTAGCCGGAGACCCGTTGACTTTTAGCGAAGCTATGAACAGTGAAGAAAGCAAGGAATGGCAAACAGCAATAGAGGACGAATACATAGCCCAGCTGATCAATGGCACTTGGGAGATTGTTGAAAGACCATCAGAAAAGCAAGTGATAGGTAATAGATTGGTATTTAGAACAAAAGAAAACAACAAGAAGAAAGTGAGATTGGTTGCGAAGGGCTACTCCCAGAGGCCAGGAGAGGATTTTACAAATACGTATTCCCCTGTAGTTCGTGCGTCAACAATACGACTGGTATCTGCTATTGCAGCTCAAAGAGATTTAGAAATTCACCAAATGGATTTTGTGACAGCGTATCTTAACGGGGATTTGGATGAGAATATTTACACTGAAATACCTGATTTTCTCCCCACTTTTTTAGAACAAATAAAGAAAGATAAACAAATAGGAACGAATGTGAAAAGGTGGAAACAAGCAAAAAGTTTATCGAAGAAATGGATAGATGATTTAAACAAAGCAAAGAGACCAGTATGTAAATTAGTAAAAGCTCTATACGGCCTACGACAATCTGGACTTCAATGGTATAAAAAATTAACAGATAAAATGCTTCAATTAGGACTCAAATCATCTCAACAAGATCCATGCTTATTTTATAACAAAAAAGGTAATAAAATTATGCTAATTACTATTTATGTAGATGATTTGCTTATCGCAACAAATGATGATAAATGGCGTGAAAAACTTAAGAAATCATTAGCAGAATCTTTCGAAATGAAAGACATGGGAAAAGCTACGAAGATTTTAGGTATCGAATTTTCACAAAATTTAAAAGAAAACTATATTTTTCTAAATCAAAAGAGCTACGTGAATTCAATACTAAAGCGATTTAAAATGGAAAATTCAAAACCTGCAAAAACCCCTTTAGATCAAAATTGTAAATTGGATAGACAAAAACCTGATCAAAACATAATGAGTAAATATCCATACCAAAGCCTGATTGGTGCCATGATGTACCTAGCCGTTTCAACTAGGCCCGACATAGCGTATCCAGTGAATTATTTAAGCCAGTTTAATAGCAATTACAGCACAGAACATTGGCAAGCTGCCAAGAGAGTTTTACGATATCTCAACGGAACAGCAGATTATGGACTTTTGTATCGGAAAAATTCCTCAAATATTTACGGTGTTGTAGATGCAGATTGGGGAAACAATTTGAGTGATCGAAAGTCGTATTCTGGATATGCATTTGTACTTAGTGGTAGTTTGATATCGTGGGAAGCTCGCAAGCAACGCTCAGTGGCACTGTCCAGCACTGAAGCAGAATTTTTGGCCATAACTGAAGCAACAAAAGAAGCACTCTACCTCAGACGCATTTTGAATGAAATTGGTTTTCCAATAGACAATATAACAATTTTTAATGACAGCCAGAGTGCACAGAAATTAATTCAGTCAAATGCACATCATTCTCGAACAAAGCATATAGATGTTCGACATCAATTTTTGTATCAAACACAACGTAAAGGATATATTCAACTACACTATAAACCCACTGAGGATATGGAAGCCGACGTTCTTACCAAAAGTTTGGGAGCAAATAAACACTTTAAACACATCCACAGTTTCGGTATGACCAGCGCTCAATCCATTGCTGCCTCACGACTTTGAGGGGAGGTGTTAGAGACGCAAAGTCGATTCGGTTTTTCATTACTCTCTAAACACATCATATCGTTGTAATTGAATTGCCTTTAATGACATTTATCATCAATACATTACTATCCTTCATTTGTAATTATGTACCCATGAATATACATGAATATAAAACAGTTAGTCTGAAATAAAGATTCGTTGAAAGCAGAACAAGTGTGTCCGACTTATTTCTACAAAAATGTTGACAAAATTTTCTAGAGAAACAAAATTTTCTATAGAAATAACATTTTGACAAAATTTTCTCTAGACTTAAAATTTTGACAAAATTTTCTATAGAAATAAAATTTAGACAAACTTTTCTATAATTTAATGTTCTATAGAAACAAAATTTTAACAAAATTTTCTATAGAAATAAAATTTTGACAAAATTTTCTATAGACTTAAAACTTAGATAAAATTTTCTATAGAAATAAAATTTAGACTAAATTTTCTATAGAAATAAAATTTTGACAAAAAAAATGGTAGATTTTTTACTGTTTATTTATACTCCAACTAAGAGATACTCTCAAATTTTCTCTAGAAATAAAAATTTGAGAATTTTTCGATAGAAATAATATTTTGAAAAAAATGTTCTATAGAAACAAAATTTTAACAAAATTTTCTATAGAAATAAAATTTTGACAAAATTTTCTATAGACTTAAAACTTTGATAAAATTTTCTATAGAAATAAAATTTAGACAAAATTTTCTATAGAAATAAAATTTTGACAAAATTTTCTATAGAAATAAAATTTTGACAAAATTTTCTATAGAAATAAAATTTTGTTAATTTTTTTTTTTAAATAAATAAAATGTTGAAAAAATTTTCTAGAGAAACAAAATTTTAACAAAATTTTCTATAGAAATAAAATTTTGACAAAATTTTCTCTAGACTTAAAATTTTGACAAAATTTTCTATAGAAATAAAATTTAGATAAAATTTTCTATAATTTATTGTTTAATAATTTATTGTTTGGTTTTGTTTGTTAGTGATTTTTGTAATTAAATTTAAAAAAAATTTCTGTTTTTTGTATCACTTTAGCCTTGAAAACGGTTTTGACGAAGTCAACCGAAATATTGGAAGTAAAAATAAAAGAAAAACATCATATCTATGTTTTTTAATCGACCTATAGCCGAAACTATGAAAAATATTCTGAAATAAAATTTTAACAAAATTTTCTATAAAAATAAAATTTTGTTAATTTTTTTTTTATATAAATAAAATGTTGACAACATTTTCTATAGAAATAAAATTTTGACAAAATTTGCTATAAAAATAAAATTTTGACAAATATTTCTATAGAAATAAAATGTTGACCAAATTTCTACGGAAATAAAATTAAAAAAAATTCTGTAGAAATAAAATTTTGAGAAATACGATAGTTTTGTTTGGTAGTTCTTTTTTGTAAAATGTTCTTCAAATTTTGATAGATTATTTTTGGCTCGAGTGGCAACCGTGTATGCATTACTGCTATGCTGCTTAACCATAGCGATTGGCAAACGGAAAAAAAGCGAAACCACTTTAAGATCATTGTTGTCATAAATTTTACAGCAAGAAACGAGCATGATTACATCCCAATACAATTTGTATAAAAGTCTGCATTTTGCAATGCTATAAATTTTTTCTAAAAAAAACTCCATATTCCCTTGAATATCATCTTCCTTATTCTTATTCTTATCTACAGAGTATATTCATAGAAAATTGATACAAACGAGCAAATAACGCGCATTATTGCACATTTTAGCACTTAATAAATCTTGTAAAATGGCAAAGAGGACCCTGGGTAACACCAATGAAACAAAGAACAAAAATGATCTAAAAACCTCCAAGAGTTTTTTGCATACTCCTACTCTTCATTTTCGTTGTGATACAGAATACAACACAAACACACAAGGACTATTGCCACAATGCCTTGAAATATGATAATCAGTATTCCCTTTGGCATAGACCACAGGGAGAGAACCGCAGCATTTTACATTACAATCATAATACGTGTGAAGTAATTGCACCATATCGCCTGGGAAAAAGTCCCAAATGCTAGCACAAGTAGCTTTAAATCTAGAGGTAGCAATAACCACCACAATTACGTAGGTGTTGGGGGTGGGTGTCTATGCGAATTACCATTTCGCAAAATTTGCACAATTCCTCAAAAAGTGAATTTTCAGTTTTGCATTGCCTCAGCTCGTCCGCTATGCACTATGGGGTAAGAATCATGTTAGAGACAAAGCCTTAATAAAAAAATAAAATGAATGAATCCTGCAATAGGTTACATTGTAATAAACTCTGGTCATATAATAGGATGTCCAAAACCGATACCGGTTAACCGTATTCCGTTACAAAAATCGTGACCGGATATTGAACAAATTGGGATTTCCGGTTATTCCGAAAATTGGGGTTCTATAATCCCCCGATTAATCCATTAACCGGTTTTGAATAAGAGATTAACCGGTTCTCTGTTCTATCACATTTGTCTTATATTTCCTTCGAACCAATGTTTTGGTCCATTGTGCATTTTAAAGGTTTGCATAACGTGAAGATAATAGTCTAGCTACGGATATTGAAAGAATATACAAACGGATATTTATTTCTTGTTGAAAGCATTTTATGTCTCAGAGCGCTATGCTGCAGTACTAAGTAAAATCTTTAAAAATAAAATATAAACATGTACATTTTCGAAGGAAGAACCACTTTGCAGCTAAGAAACCGGGAAATGTTCACAAAGATTCGTTCAGATGGTATACTTCATTGTATGTGAAGCACAAAAAGTCAAGTTTTGGTATCTTACCTGAAATTTTATTTCCAAAGAAAATTTCTCCATAATTTTATTTTTAAGATTTTTTTTTTCAAAATTTTATTTCCATAGAAAATTTTCAAAGTTTATTTCTATAGAAAATTTTGTGAAAATTTTATTTCTATAGAAAATGTTGTAAAAATTTTACTTTTACAAAAAATTTTGTTAAAATTGTATTTCTACAGAAAATTTTGTCAAAATTTTATTTCTGTAGAAAATTTTGTCAAAATTTTAGTGCTATAGAAAAGTTTGTCAAAATTTTATTTCTATAGAAAAGTTTGTCAAAAGTTTATTTCTATAGAAATTTTGACAAAATTTTATTTCTATGGAAAATTTTTGTCAACATTTTTTTTCTATAGAAAATTTTGACAAAATTTTATTTCTATTGAAAATTTTGACAAAATTTTATTTCTATAAAAAAGTAAAGTTTTTGTATCTTATATGAAATTTTATTTCCAAAGAAAATTTCTCCATAATTTTATTTTTAAGATTTTTTTTTCAAAATTTTATTTCTATAGAAAATTTTGTCAACATTTTGTTTCCATAGAAAATTTTGTAAAAATTGTATTTCTACAGAAAATTTTGTCAAAATTTTATTTCTATAGAAAATTTTGTCAAAAATTTTGTGCTATAGAAAAGTTTGTCAAAATTTTATATCTATAAAAAATTTTGACAAAATTTTATTTCTATAGAAAATTTTGGCAAAATTTTATTTTTATAAAAAATTTTGACAATATCTTATTTCTATAGAAAAATTTTGTCAATTTTTTTTTTCTATAGAAAAATTTTGTCAAATTTTTTTTTCTATAGAAAATTTTTACAAAATTTTATTGCTATAGAAAATTTTGACTAAATTTTATTTCTATAAAAATTTTTTTCAAAATTTTATTTCTATAAAAAATTTTGACAAAATTTTATTTCTATAGAAAATTTTGACAAAATTTTATTTCTATAGAACATTTTGACAAAATTTTATTTCTATATAAAAATTTTGTCAAAATTTTTATACCCTGCGCCACACTGTGGAACAGGGTATTATAAGTTAGTGCATATGTTTGTAACACCCAGAAGGAGACGAGATAGACACATGGTGTCTTTGGCAATAATGCTCAGGGTGGGTCCCTGAGTCGATATAACCAGTCAGTCCGTCCGTCCGTCTGTCTGTGAACACATTTTTGTGATCAAAGTCTAGGTCGCAATTTAAGTCCAATCGCCTTCAAATTTGGCACATGTTCCTAATATGGGTCAGAATAGAACCCTATTGATTTTGGAAGAAATCGGTTTAGATTTAGATATAGCTCCCATATATATTTTTCGCCCGATATGCACTAATATGGACCCAGCAGCCAGAGTTTTACACCGATTTGCTTGAAATGTTGTACAAACATAACAATTAGTTGTATAGTCAAGTGTGCAAAATTTGATTGAAATCGATTCAGATTTAGATATAGCTCCCATATATATCTTTCGCCCGATATGGACTTATATGGCCCAGAAGCCAGATTTTTGGCCGAATATGGTTGAAATTTTGCACTAGGAGTACAATTGGTAGTATAGTCAAGTGTGCAGAATTTGATTGAAATCGGTTCAGATTTAGATATAGCTTCCATATATAGCTTTCGCCCAATTTACACTCATATGACCACAGAGGCCAATTTTTTGCTCCGATTTAGTTAAAATTTTGCACAGGGGGTAGAATTAGCATTGTTGCTATGCGTGCCAAATTTGGTTGAAATCGGTTCAGATTTAGATATAGCTCCCATATATAGCTTTCGCCCGATTTACACTCATATGACCACAGAGGCAAATTTTTTGCTCCGATTTAGTTAAAATTTTGCACAGGGGGTAGAATTAGCATTGTTGCTATGCGTGCCAAATTTGGTTGAAATCGGTTCAGATTTAGATATAGCTCCCATATATATGTTTTTCTGATTTCGACAAAAATGGCCAAAATACCAACATTTTCCTTGTAAAATCGCCACTGCTTAGTCGAAAAGTTGTTATAATGACTCTAATTTTCCTAAACTTCTAATACATATATATCGAGCGATAAATCATAAATAAAGTTTTGCGAAGTCTCCTTAAAATTGCTTCAGATTTAAATGTTTCCCATATTTTACTAACATTGTGTTCCAACCTAATGCATTAGCCGACATAAATGTTGAGTCTATAGATTTTGTAGAAGTCTATCAAATTCTGTCCAGATCGAGTGATATTTAAATGTATGTATTTGGGACAAACCTTTATATATAGCCCCCAACACATTTGACAGATGTGATATGGTATCGAAAATTTAGATCTACAAAGTGGTGCAGGGTAAAATATAGTCGGCCCTGCCCGACTTTAGACGTTCCTTACTTGTTTTTCTATAGAAAATTTTGACAAAATTTTATTTCTATAGAAAATTTTGACTAAATTTTATTTCTATAAAAAAATTTTGTCAAAATTTTATTTCTATAGAAAATTTTGTTAAAATTTTATTTCTATAGAAAATTTTGTCAATTTTTCTTTTTCAATACAAAATTTGGGAAATCTCTTCTTTGGAGAGAAATATTTTGCAAAATCTATTAAAACATCAAGAATTCTACCACTCTACTAAACCAACTTGTGTCAACCGAGCTCCTGAGTCGATTTAGCTCTTGGTGTCCGTCCGTCTCTCCATGTATTTGGTGTTCGCATTATTCCAATTGTAATTATTAACTGATTTTGAAATTTGGTACACGACGTTTTTATGTCACAATTTAGATATAGCCCTCACATATATGTGTTGGTCGATTTCGACAAATGGGATCATATTGCACTTCTTTACTAACCCTCATCAAGTTTGACAAAAAAGGAATCTAAGTGTGAAAAATTTCATGGAAATCGATTCAGATTTAGAAAGCTGCCGTATATATGTTTCGCCCAATTTTCCCAAATTTGGCCATAATATCTTTAATTATTAACCTATCTTGCTCAAAGTTGGCCTCCGAAAAATTGTCTAAAGCGTTAAGTGAAGGTCAAAATCTTTTGGATCCTACTAACATTTTTTTGGCATTAGGTTTATGATTGGATCCGAAATATCAAAGCTTTAGTAAGGGAATTTTTTTTATACAGATTTCAATAGAGCTTTTGTAGATTTTAGCTTCTCAAACTTTTGGTAGAACAAAAATAAACCATCAATAAAGGCAAATTAAATGGGTTAAGATAGTGATAACCATTTCGCTGCTATGGCTGAAACCTATACAATAGACATGGAAAAATGTTCTATCCTCAAAACGAATGATGCCATGTCAAAACTAACGATGCCTTCATTGTTATGCTGATAGCATAAAGGAAGTCAAGAGGACAAAAATTTTCCCCAAAACAAAATCGAATTCTTTCAAAAAACAAAAAAAAAAATAGAAAACAAATTTGCATATGAATCGATGGAAATTAACGGCAATTTGTATGTATGAATTGATCTTTAATATTTCTAAAGGACATTTTGCCACAATCCTAGAATTACGATTAGAAGTTTTCAGGGGCAGGGAGGTAGAGGTTTATAGATGGTTGAGAATTTGATGGGTTTTAGTTTTAGTTGCTAGTAGCCTTTGGGTATTTTCTTTATGTGACCACAAAAAAAGGGTTAATTTGTTTGAAATTAAATGGATGATTCTATTAGGAATCTAACGCTTCCAAAGGAGAAACTTTTTTTTTCTTTTGTGGTGCTTGGAAAGTGTGAATAATTTATGAAGGGTTGCTGAGCCCACAATATAAGGTGAGTGAATAAAATTATTATGGTCATTTAAGCTAATGGCTTAGAGGAAGTTTTTCTGGCATTTTTCCCTTTTCTTCAAAATGGTATTTTTTGGTATTTTGGGCCATTAACTTTTAGATGGCTGAATAGTCCACGTTTCATGGTTACTAAATAGCTTCAAAATTAGACAGCAATTTTAAATGATATTCATTGCAATTAAATCGTCTATATTTAATATAAAATCGTTTAAATAAAAATTAATTATGGAAACAAAGGAATGAGAACAAATGGACATGGAGAAAATAAGTGCACACTTAAAAAAACAGTGAACCCAACAGGATGGCAAATTTTTGATAATTTTAGAAAAGTATATAAGTTTATAAGGCCATAAGTTCGGCAAGGCCGAATCTTATGTAGCCTCCACCATTGATTGCGTAGGAAGTTCTACAGCACAATTTTGTCAAAATTTTATTTCTATAGAAAATTTTGTCAAAATCTTATTTCTTTAGAAAATTTTGTCAAAATTTTATTTCTACAGAAAAATTTTTTTTCAAAATTTCATTTCTACAGAAAATTTTGTCAAAATTTTATTTCTATAGAAAATGTTGTCAAAATTTTATTTCTATACAAAAATTTTGTCAAAATTTTATTTCTATACAAAAATTTTGTCAAAATTTTATTTCTATACAAAATTTGGTAAGCATTTTATTTCTATAGAAAATTTTGCCCAAATTTTATTTCGAATGTTTTTTTTCGGGGTGCCTTCCGTGTTCTATGTTTAGTTTTCTTAGTTGACCTTTGGAATTTTATAATTATTGGGATTTTTCGTTTGGCTTGAGGTCATGATAAATGAAAAATGCTGTTGTTTTTCATTGTTATACCCTGCGCCACACTATGGAACAGGGTATTTTAAGTTAGTGCATATTTTAGCAACACCCAGAAGGAGACGAGATAGACACATGGTGTGTTTGACAAAAATGCTCAGGGTGGGCTCTTGAGTCGATATAGCGATGTCCGTCTGTCCGTGAACACATTTTTGTAATCAAAGTCTAGGTCGCGGTTTTAGTCCAATCGACTTCAAATTTGGCACTAGTATGTGTTTTGGCTCAGAATAGATCCCAATTGATTTTGGAAGAAATCGGTTTAGATTTAGATATAGCTCCCATATATATCGTTCGCCCGATTTACACTCATATGACCACAGTGACCAATCTGTTACTCCGATTTAATTGAAATTTTGCAGAGGGAGTAGAATTAGCTTTGTAGCTATGCGTGCCAAATTTTATTGAAATCGGTTCAGATTTAGATATAGCTCCCATATATATCTTTCGCCCGATATGGACTAATACGGTCCCAGAAGCCAGAGTTGATTTGGTTGAAATTTTGCACAGGGAGTAGAATTAGCATTGTAGCTATGCGTGTCAAATTTGGTTGAAATCGGTTCAGATTTAGATATAGCTCCCATATATAGCTTTCGCCCGATTTACACTCATATGACCACAGAGGCCAATTTTTTGCTCCGATTTAGTTGAAATTTTGCACAGGGAGTCGAACTAGCATTGTAGCTATGTGTGCCAAATTTGGTTGAAATCGGTTCAGATTTAGATATAGCTCCCATATATATCGTTCGCCCGATTTACACTCATATGACCACAGTGGCCAATCTGATACTCCGATTTAATTGAAATTTTGCACAGGGAGTAGAATTAGCATTGTAGCTATGCGTGACAAATTTGGTTGAAATCGGGTCAGATTTAGATATAGCTCCCATATATAGCTTTCGCCCGATTTACACTCATATGACCACAGAGGCCAATTTTTTGCTCCGATTTAGTTGGAATTTTGCACAGGGAGTAGAATTAGCAATGTAGCTATGCGTGCCAAATTTGATTGAAATCGGTTCAGATTTAGATATAGCTCCCATATATATGTTTTTCTGATGATCAAAGGGGCCTGGTCAAAATACCAACATTTTCCATGTAAAATCGCCACTGTTTAGTCGAAAAGTTGTAAAAATGACTCTATTTTTCCTTAATTTCTAATGCATATATATCGAGCGATAAATCATAAATAAACTTTTGCGAAGTTTTCTTAAAATTGCTCCAGATTTAAATGTTTCCCATATTTTTTTTACCACCTAGTACATTAGCCGACTTAAATTTTGAGTCTATAGATTTTGTAGAAGTCTATCAAATTCTGTCCAGATCGAATGATATTTAAATGTATGTATTTGGGACAAACCTTTATATATAGCCCCCAACACATTTGACGGATGTGATATGGTATCGAAAATTTAGATCTACAAAGTGGTGCTGGCTATAATATAGTCGGCCCCGCCCGACTTTAGACTTTCCTTACTTGTCTTGGTTTCTGTTTTACTAAATAGGTCATTTATCGTCCTGTTACACTTTAGCGCTAATTTGTAGTTACCCTTTTTGTAAATATTTGATTTTTCAAATCTTTCGGAAAACCCCGGTACATATGTCGTCTTTTTGAAAACCATGGATGTGGCTTCTTGTTTGTTGTGATCCTGTTTCCCTTTATTTTTCACGTATTTTATGAGATCATTGATTGTGTTATTGGGGAAGTCATTTTGTTGTAGTATCCATCGTATTTTCTTCTCGTTAGTCTTGTGAAATCTTACGTCGCTTATGTTTAAAATTGGTGGCAGTGTTGATCTTAATACGCCGAGGATGATTAGAGTGAAAATTTATTATTATTTCTATTGAAAAAGTTGTAAAAAATTTATTTCTATAGAAAATGTTGCCAAAAATTTATTTCTATAGAAAATTTTTGTCAAAATTTTATTTCTATAGAAAATTGTGTCAAAATTTAATTTCTATAGAATATTTTGTCAAAATTTTATTTCTATAGAATATTTTGTCAAAATTTTATTTCTTTAGAAAATTTTGTGAAAATTCTAATTTCTATAGAAAATGTTGTCAAATTTTTTTTTCTATAGAAAATTTTGTCAAAATTTTATTTCTATAGAAAATTGTGTAAAAATTTTATTTCTATTGAAAATTTTGTTAAAATTTTATTTCTGTAGAGAATTTTGTCAAAATTTTATTTCTATAGAAAATGTTGCCAAAATTTAATTTCTATAGCAAATGTTGTCAAAATTTTATTTCTAGCCGGCAACGCTGTCCATAAGTCTTACGGCTACGACTATATAATATCCTACTATAGTAAAAACAATACCTACGTACAAATAATTTTAGCATTGAACTACATTGAGGTGAGTCCATGCATTGTAATTATCCGTATTTCGCCATCCTGCCACCATTACTAGAGTCCCATTGCCATATTCATTCCTGTTTCCCGTCTATGCACCAGGCAAAAATAAGTTGGGTATGCTAATCACTTAAGACAACAAAAGCCAATCAAAATGTAAATAAGTACAACATAATTGTCACAGGATACAAGTACAACATGTATCCTTTATCCAAAACAAATACTCTCATACCGTTTTGTGATACATCAACCCCAACCAGGCCCCTTCTAACCACTCCTTTGAAAGCCCCATAAACATTCGTTTAGTTTGTTCATTCATATCAGTCAGACACATATCCGATTAGACATAGTGCGATGTATGCATGCGTGTATGTATGTGGCCATGTGTCATTGCATGCATATTTCAATGTAGGCGTTTACATAACATGAACACACTCACTCATACTCATGAGCGCTCATAGGTGCCTAGTAGCATAACATAGGCATGAGAGAGCACTTGGGGCAACATTAGCTTTGTGCCTTAGCAACTCTTGGATTACCTTCCTCATCAATACTAATAATAACTAAGGATATTATGGCCAAATTTGGGAAAATCAGGCGATACATATATATGATAACTATATCTAAATCTGGATTATCCCACCTCAGTAATGCTGCTGACATTACTGAGGATTTCAAAGCTGCTCTAAGTGGTTTCACTGCAATGTTGAACACCGTTCGGACTTGGCTATAAAAAGTAGGTCCCTTGTCATTGAGCTTAACATGGAATCGGGCAGCACTCAGTGATAAGAGAGAAGTTCAACAATGGACGGAATAGTCTAAGTGAGCCTGATACATCGGGCTCCCACCTAACCTAACCTAACCTAAGGGTTACTCAGAAGGTCGGTTGCCACAGTTGGTTTGGTAGATTGGTAGAATTCTTGATGTTTTAATAGGTTTTGCAAAATATTTCTCTCCAACGTAGGGATACTTCCCAAACTTTCCATAGAAAAGAATTTGACAAAACTTTCTATAGAAAAAAAAATTTGACAAAATTTTCTACAGAAAAAAATTTTTTAAAAATTTTCTACAGAAATAAAATTTTAAGAAAAGTTTCTATAGAAATAACATTTTGCGAAAATCTTCTATAGAAATAAAATTTTGAAAAATTTTCTATAGAAACAAAGACATATATAGAATAAATAAATAAATATATAGAATAAAATATTCTGTAGGGATAAAATTTTGGCATAATTTTCTATAGGCATAAAATTTTGACAAAATTTTCTATAGGCATAAAATTTTGACAAAATTTTCTATAGAAATAAAATTTTGACAAAATTTTCTATAGAAATACACTCTTGACAAAATTTTCTATGGAAATAAAATTTTGACAAATTTTTCTATAGAAAGAAAATGTTGGCAAAATTTTCTATAGAAATACACTCTTGACAAAATTTTCTATAATAATAAAATTTTGGAAAAAATTTTCTATAATAATAAAATTTTGGCTAAATTTTCTATAGAAATAAAATTTTGACAAGACTTTATTAGAAATAAAATTTTGACAAAACTTTCTATGGAAATAAAATATTGACAAAATTTTCTATAGAAATAAAATTTTGACAAAATTTTCTATAGAAATAAAATTTTGAAAAAAATTTCTATAGGAATAAAATTTTGACAAAATTTTCTATAGAAACAAAATTTTAGCAAAATTTTCTATAGGAATAAAATTTTGACAAAATTTTCTATAGAAAAAAAATTGACAAAATTTTCTATAGAAATAAAATTTTGATGTATTTATATAGAAAAATGTTGGCAAATTTTTCTATAGAAATGCACTCTTGACAAAATAAAATTTTGAAAAAAATTTTCTATAGGAATAAAATTTTGACAAAATTTTCTATAGAAACAAAATTTTAGCAAAATTTTCTATAGAAATACACTCTTGACAAAATTTTCTATGGAAATAAAATTTTGACAAATTTTTCTATAGAAAGAAAATGTTGGCAAATTTTTCTATAGAAATACACTCTTGACAAAATTTTCTATAGTAATAAAATTTTGGCAAAAATTTTCTATAATAATACTATTTTGGCTAAATTTTCTATAGAAATAAAATTTTGACAAAATTTTCTATAGAAATAAAATTTTTAAAAAATTTTCTATAGGAATAAAATTTTGACAAAATTTTCTATAGAAAAACAATTTTAAAAAATTTTCTATAGAAAAAAAATTGACAAAATTTTCTATAGAAATAAAATTTTGATGTATTTCTATAGAAAAATGTTGGCAAATTTTTCTATAGAAATACACTCTTGACAAAATTTTCTATAGTAATAAAATTTTGGCAAAAATTTACTATAATAATACTATTTTGGCTAAATTTTCTATAGAAATAAAATTTTGACAAAATTTTCTATAGAAATAAAATTTTTAAAAAATGTTCTATAGGAATAAAATTTTGACAAAATTTTCTATAGAAAAACAATTTTAAAAAATTTTCTATAGAAAAAAAATTGACAAAATTTTCTATAGAAATAAAATTTTGAGAAAATTTTCTACATAAATAAAATTTTGCGAAAATCTTCTATAGAAATGAAATTTTGGGAAATAAAATTTTGAAAAATTTTCTATAGAAACAAAGACATTCTATAGGATTAAAATATTCTATAGGAATAAAATTTTGGCATAATTTTCTATAGACATAAAATTTTGACAAAATTTTCTATAGAAATAAAATTTTGACAAAATTTTTTTATAGAAATAAAATTTTAGCAAAATTTTCTATAAAAATACACTCTTCACAAAATTTTCTATAGAAGTAAAATTTTGACAAATTTTTCGATAGAAAGAAAATGTTGGCAAAATTTTCTAAAGAAATACACTCTTGACAAAATTTTCTATAGTGATAAAATTTAGACAAAATTTTCTATTGAAATAAAATTTTGACAAAATTTTCTATAGGAATAAAATTTAGACAAAATTTTCTATAGAAATAAAATTGTTACTAAATTTTCTATAGTAATAAAATTTTGACAAAATTTTCTATACTCGTAGAAATACCATTTATAAAAAAATTCTGTAAAAATAAAATTTTGACAAAATTTTCTATAGAAATAAATGTTTTAACAAAATTTTCTATAGAAATAAATTTTTTGACAAAATTTTCTATAAAAAGGTTTTGACAAAATTTTCAATAGAAATAAATTTTTTGTCAAAATTTTCTATACAAATAAAATTTTGACAAAATTTTCTACAGAAAAATGCTTTGAGGATTATTATTAGGCCCGAGGTGGAAAAAGTAACTTTAACTATCTTTCTACTGGGTATGAATTTGCTTCAATGTCAATTTGAATTCATTCCTGCATTTATGCCACAAACAATTCCAAAACATTTGCTAGATTCCACTGCAATGTGAACGAATCTAAACACAATACAATTGTTTACACTGTGAGAAATTTCTTTTGAAGGAAATAAAAAAAAAGTCCGCGAAATCATAATAGACACTAAATAAGAAGAGGTATATATTTCTAATATAATCATACAAGTATAATGAATAATATGTCTCAAATAAGTTTATGAAATCAATACGAATACTGTTTACTTGAATGTGTACACTGAAAGAAGAGTTTTCTATTCTGAACAATGAAATTTTAGAAACGCAAAGTTTTATTTTAACGTTAAAAAGATTTTCTTTAAAAGCAATTGCAATATATTAGAAACAATCCTTGAATCGCCTGTCATAAATTCGGATTTACTTGCTATTAAAGATATGACTTTAAAGCGGTATTTCATTCCGGCTTTTTCTGTGAGTGTAGCTGTGGGGTTTTTTGAGGACACAGAAAACTTTCATGTGTGATCTGCTTTGGTTTATACGAAATAATATTGGAATTTCGGTCTTTATGCTTACGACATTTTTTTCAGTATATTAAGAGAAAATGTAGCCAAAGCAGCATAATAGCAAAGAACAACATGTGGTCATTCTCTCTACGAGAGCCCATTATGTTAAGTTGGCCAAAAGCTACTTTGTGGCTTTTTCAATATCTCTATGCTACATATAGGCCGAGAGGAGCATTCAAAGTTATTTTGAATGTTGGATGACTGGGTGTCGGATATCCTTGTATTTGGCGAAGCAAATTTCTTCTCCACCATTAGCAATGTCAGTTGTGAAATGGAGGATTCAATCAGCGATTACTAAAATCCACAGTTTCACAATATGAGAGTATGAAGAAGAAATACTGCAGAGGCATTGCATTCAATTGCAAATATTCCAGAGCAATAAAAATGTCCATATGTATTTTGTGTGAATTTATTACACTGTTAGAAAAATATGTTTTTCATATGTTTCGATATAAATAAAATGTGTTTCGGGCACAATTTTTAAACACCATATATTTAAGTGCAAACATATAATGTTCTCAAACTAACACTAAATGTTTGGAACACATATGTTAATATGTTAGAATATATTATGTTTGGGGCATGCATGTTTCATAAAAATTATATGTGTGAATGTAAAGATATATACATTTACAAATTTCGAGTAAACATATATATGTTGTGATATTTTATTCAGAGAGCGACAGAGAGAGAGAGTATAGAGAAAGAAATAGAGATAAAAACCGGGAGGGTCGACGAAAGATATCAAATTAACACAGCGAGAGAATCAAAAGAGAGCAATTTCTGTGAAACCGCTTATATGTTGTTTCGGAAACTGCTTTATGATAAGGCCAAAAATTGTATATGCTTAAGTCTAAATATTATTTAATTTAAGCCTAATTATTATTTAATTTGTGTATATTATAAAATTATTTATGTATGTTTATACTCGACCCCACTTTCTTTCTTTGTTAGAGTTTTTGAATTCCTTCCAAAATTTCAAACTTTTATTCCAAAACCAGTTTTTTATTACAAAATTGTTATTTTTGCAATAAAAAATAATATCTTAGCCAAAAGCTCAGTCCATTTCGTTTATATCAAGCACTGTTTCTGACTGTAAATCTTTAATAACCCACATTTCGAAGTTTCATTATAAAAATTTAATATAGTATAAATATAAATGTGTAAATTAAAAAAAAAATGGTGTTTGGTCGGAGCAGGGATTGAACCCACGACCCTTTGCATGTACGGCAGACATGCTAACCACTGCTCCACGTTGCCAACACATGTATGTTTCTGTTAAATAATGTTATGTTTGCATGGGCTCGTGGGCGCTGCAAACTATGCTATATAAATGTAACTTATAACGATAATTGTCTACTGGTGACTATAACAGCTACGTAGCTCAGTGGTAGTGTGTTGGCTTACAAACTGTATGGTCCTCGGTTCGATTCTCCGTCCAGGCGAAAGGTAAAATTTAAAAAAAATTATAAAATTGAATAATTTCCTCAACATTATTTGTATTACAGAAAAAGGTGCCAAGAACTAAAAAATTTCGTGGAAGTGAAAATTATGTTAGGGAATGAGCACAATCTTCTTTGGGGAAAATTCTTCCAAGCATATAATATTTTTGGGCTCAAAATGCTTCCAAACATATTATATGTTCACATAAAACAAACATATTAATGTTTCGGCAGTATCCAATAATATATGTGCTTCCTGCAAAATATGTTTGGAACATATGTTAGAGAGGCGATTTTTTTTGAGGGTGTAGCTTTCAGTGCTATAGGGAGCCAACGTGGTGCAATGGTTAACGTGCCCGCCTTGCATACACAAGGTCGTGAGTTCGATTCCTGCTTCGACCGAACACCAAAAAGTTTTTCAGCGGTGGATTATCCCACCTCAGTAATGCTGGTGACATTTCTGAGGGTTTCAAAGCTTCTCTAAGTGGTTTCACTGCAATGTGGAACGCCGTTCTGACTCGGCTATAAAAAGGAGGTCCCTTGTCATTGAGCTTAACATGGAATTGGGCAGCACTCAGTGATAAGAGAGAAGTTCACCAATGTGGTATCACAATGGACTGAATAGTCTAAGTGATCCTGATACATCGGGCTGCCACCAAACCTAACCTAGCTTTCAGTGCTTTTTAATTTCTTTTCTGATAGAGATTCAATGCGCAAATAAAGTCAAGGGTAAAATCAAAAGAAACTTATTGGTCTATATTTAGGATAAACTAATTTGGTTGTAGATATTTTTTTTCTCCAGTTCTCTCTACAGGATAGTTTCATTGGTAACATTTTTTGTTTGCTACCTTGTAGTTCTTCAATTGGTTTCAATTGTCATTCTGTATATTTTTTTCCAAAATTTCTTATTACCATCTCTGCTTAATGTTGATTGAATGCAGAACCAGTTCTATTCTCGTCCTATGTGGTATGAAGCAAATAACGTTCCGGGATATTGTAATCGTCACTTGACATGCCAAAGAGTTTTAATTGAATTATTATTCTTCGTTAGATTGTCGCAATTTTATCGCCCGAACATAGAAGACTAACAAACAACACCTCAAACCCTTTTCCCAACTAACGAATAACCAATGTAAACTAGTCATCCATACATTCATTCTGTCATAGTGATTGTGGGGGAGGGGGCGTTAGGAGATATTTGGTGTATAGCCAGGAGAAAATAAAAATGTTGAAAAAGACAAACAACAAACAATTCAAATTTATGCAAAAACTTTTGTTGCGAGTCTTTGTGTTTCATTACACTCAAAAAGAAAATTTTGTCAACATTTTATTTCTATAGAAAATTTTGTCAAAATTCTATTTTTATGGAAAATTTTGTCAAAATTTTATTTCTATAAAAACTTTTGTCAACATTTTATTTCTATAGAAAATTTTGTCAAAATTTTATTTCTATAGACAATTTTGTTAAAATTTTATTGCTATAGAAAAATTTGTTAAATTTGTATTTCTATAGAAAATTTTGTCAAAATTGTATTTCTATAGAAAATTTTGTCAAAATTTTATTTCTATAGAAAGTTTTGTCAAAATTTTATTGCTAATAAAGTCGTGTCAAAATTTTATTTCTATAGAAAATTTTCACAAAATTTTATCTCCATAGAAAATTTTGTAAAAATTTTATTATAACAGGAAATTTTGTAAAAAATTTATTTCTATAGAAAATGTTGCCACAATTTTATTTCAATAGAAACTTTTTGTCAAAATTTATTTCTATAGGAAATTTTGTCAAAATTTAATTTATATAGGAAATTTTGTCAAAATTTTATTTTTTATGAAAATTTTGTCAAAATTTTATTTTGTAGAAAATTTTGTCAAAATTTTATTTTTGTAGAAAATTTTGTCAAAATTTTATTTTTGTAGAAAATTTTGTCAAATCTGTATTTCTGTAGAAAATTTTGTCAAAAATTTATTTCTATAGCAAATGTTTCCAAAATTTTATTTCTATAGAAAATCTCTCCAATTTTTTTTTTTTATAGAAAATCTTTCCAAAATTTTATCTCCATAGAAAATTTTGTCAAAATTTTATTTTTATAGATATTTTTATCAAAATTTTATTTCTGTAGAAAATTTTGTCAAAATTTTACTTCTATGGAAAATTTTGTCAAAATTTTATTTCTATAAAAAAGTTTTTCGATATTTTATTTCTATAGAAAATTTTGTCAAAATTTTATTTCTATAGAAAATTTTTGTCAAAATTTATTTCTATAGGAAGTTTTGTCAAAATTTATTTCTATAGGAAATTTTGTCAACATTTATTTCTATAGGAAATTTTGTCAAAATTTTATTTCTATAGAAAATTTTCTCAAAATTTTATCTCCATAAAAAATTTTGTCAAAATTTTATTTTTTATGAAAATTTTGTCAAGTCTGTATTTCTGTACAAAATTTTGTTAAAAATAGAACATTTTTCCAAAATTTTATTTCTATAGAAAATCTCTCCAATTTTTTTTCTATAGAAAATCTTTCCAAAATTTTATTTCTATAGAAAATTTTGTCAAAATTTTATTTTTATCGAAATTTTTATCAAAATTTTATTTCTATAGAAAATTTTGTCAAAATTTTATTTTTGTAGAAAATTTTGTCAAAATTTTATTTTTGTAGAAAATCTTGTCAAATTTGTATTTCTGTAGAAAATTTTTATAAAATTTTATTTCTATAGAAAATTATTCCAAAATTTTATGTCTGTAGAAAATGTTTCCAAAATTTTATTTCTATAGAAAATCTCTCCAAATTTTTTTTTATAGAAAATCTTTCCAAAATTTTATTTCTATAGAAAATTTTGTCAAAATTGTATTTTTATGGTAAATTTTGTCAAAATTTTATTTATATAAAAAATTTTGTCGATATTTTATTTCTATAGAAAATTTTGTCAAAATTTTATTTCTATAGACAATTTTGTTAAAAATTTATTTCTATAGAAAATTTGGTCAAAATTGTATTTCTATAGAAAATTTTGTCAAAATTTTATTTTTATAGAAAATTTTGTCAAAATTGTATTTTTATACAAAGTTTTGTCAAAATTTTATTTCTATAGAAAATTTTCTCAAAATTTTATCTCCATAGAAAATTTTGTGAAAATTTTATTATAACAGAAAATTTTGTGAACATTTTATTTTAACAGAAAATTTTGTCAAAATTTTATTTCTATAGAAAATTTTGTCAAAATATTGTTTTTTATGAAAATTTTGTCAAAAATTTATTTTTTATGAAAATTTTGTCAAAATTTTATTTTTGTAGAAAATTTTGTCAAAATTTTATTCCTGTAGAAAATGTTGTCAAAAATTTATTTCTATAGAAATTTTTATCAAGATATTATTTCTATAGAAAATTTTATCAAGATATTATTTCTATAGAAAATTTTGTCAAAATTTTGTCAAAATTTTATCTTTGTAGAAAATTTTGTCAAAATTTTATTTTTGTAGAAAATTTTGTCAAATCTGTATTTCTGTAGAAAATTTTTATAAAATTTTATTTTTATAGAAAATTTTTCCAAAATTTTATTTCTATAGAAAATGTTTCCAAAATTTTATTTCTATAGAAAATGGTGTCAAAATTGTATTTCTATAGAAAATTTTGTCACAATGTTATTTCTCTACAAAATTTTGTCCACATTTCATTTCTATAGAAAATGGTGTCAAAATTTTATTTCTATAGAAAATTTTGTCATTTCTTTAGAAAAAATGGTAAAATTGTATTCCTATAGAGAATTTGAACAACATTTTATTTCTATAGAAAAATTTGTCAAAATGTTATTTCTATAGAAAATTATATAAAAAATATATTTTTATAAAAAAAAATATTAAAATGTTCATTTTTATATAAATGAAATTTCTTCAAAATATCAAAAGTTTTCAAAATTTAGATTCTATGGAAAATTTTGTCAATATTTGATTTCTACAGAAAAAAATGTCAAATTTTATTTCTATAGAAAATTTTCTCAAAATTTTATTTCTGTTATTTTGTCAAAATTTTATTTCTATAGATAATTTTTTCAACATTTTATTTCTATAGAAAATATTGGCAAAATTTTATTTCTATAGAAAATTTTATCAAAATTTTATTTCTACAGAAAATTTTGTCAACGTTTTTTTGTTTTTATAGAAAATGTTGTCAACTCATTATTTCCACCGATTTCTACCTCATAAGTGATCGTTCAATTGGGTTCCCTTTTTTAATCGCATAATGATAATCAAAATTGGCTGTCATTGGTTTTTCCATTATGAAATATGAGTATATATGAAATAAAAAAATGAAATTAAAAAATGTTATTTTCTTGAGTGAATTTCAGCTGCACATCCCATCGAGAGAAAAAGTTTTGTGATGAACAAGGATAACATCACGAAACGAGAATGAAATTATTCTCAAACAAAAAACAATTGTTAAGGTATAGTTTAACGCTTATTTTATGATCAACGTACCGAAGTTCTCCCCTCCACCAACCCCATCTATTATGAGATTTTAACATTTTTTTTTTTTTTGCTGGCAGAGTTGGGAGTGTGGATGGTGGTGGTGGCTTGTCAAAACAATTAACTACCCTTTGGCCATTTTGACAAATAATAAACGTGAGTTTATGCGGATTTTTATTGAATTTTTACAAAACCAGGATTCAATTTTATTTTGTTCTTGTCTCTTTTTGGTCCCCAAAATATTTTCAAAAGTTTCAAAAGAATTTACAATCAAATTATTTTTAATGGCATGGAATATTTGTCATTTACAGTTTGCTGCTTCGCAGCATTTCACATTTAATAGTGTTAAGAATTTTGTTTATTTGCTTTGTATAGCTGATTTTGTGATAACCAAAAAAAAAATCATACAATTTTGTAATTTTCTTTGGTTTCATTTATGAAATATGCAAATCACATTATTCCCAAATAAAGGTGCAAAATTCAATTAGACCATGAAATGAAATTACACATGATTTCAAATTGACTTTTCATAGACGACAATTGTATTGTTATCAACATTATTATCAATTTCGATTTGCTGAATTTGCAAAATGTATATTAGGAAATTATTAGTCGGTTAATGCAAATTACACACAATTTAAATATACCACAAGTACGTTACGCTTTATTGTACGCCCAACTTTTAAACGTATTATGTGAACATTTAAGCTCCAACAGGATGTTGGGTTAGGCAAATTGACAGCCCGTTATTTTAGACTCACTTAAACTAGAATCACTTATACCTAAAAATTATCCATAATTATATATTTTTATCGATCACCAGCAGTCACATCTATATTCATCCATACCGGTCGCACAGTTTTGTTTCTATAGAAAATTTGTACACAGAATTTAAATTTTAATTTATTTTAAAGAAATTGTTTGCAAAATTTTATTTCTACATACACGCAAAAAAATAATTCTTTCCTCCCAAACGAAATTTTAGACAAACAAAGTTCGTTTCTCATTTGCTTTTCGTTGAAACGAAGTGTATTTGGAAGAAAAGTATATTCTTTTTGTGATAAACGTTTATTCTTTTCCAGGATGTAATAACAATTTCATAAAGACTAACTCAAAAAAATTTTTTTCTGGCTAATTGCATTTTCCCTCACATCTTTCTCACTTCCACGAAGTTTTTTATTTCTTAGCACCTTTTTCTGTAATACAAGCAATGTAGAAGAAATTATACGATTTTATAAATTTTAAATTTTTTTACCTTTCGCCTGGACGGAGAATCGAACCGCGGACCATGTAATTTGTAAGCCAACACACTGTCCACTGAGCTATGTAGCTGTTATAGTCATCAATAGACAATTACCCATATAAGTTATATTATCGGCGCCCACGAGCCGATTAAACAAAGTTTATTTAACAGAAAAATACATTTAGTTGGGCACCGTGGTGCAGTGGTTGCTACATCCGACTTGCATGCCAAGGGTCGTGGGTTCGATCCCTGCTTCGACCAAAGTTTTTTTTTTTTTTTTACATATATTCCAGAGATGGTCGAAAGATTCCGAAAAAATGTTCAACATTACATTCTACTATATTAAATTTTACTATGAACTTTATAATGTGTCTTATTAAAGACCTAAAGTCAGAAAAGAACAGTGTTTGAGACAAACGAAATGGACTGTGTTTTTGGTTCAAAAATAACTTTTTTTATTGAAAAAATAAAAATTTTGTACCAAATGAATTTTTTTGGTGATAAAAGTGTATACTTTTCGAAGCAATTCAAAAAACTCTAACAAAAGAAAAACGTTTTCGGTACACGTTTTCCAAACGTTTTTTTTTTTCTTTGCGTGTAGAAATTTTTGTCAAAACTTTATTCCTGTAGAAAATTTTGTCAACATTTTATTTCTATAGAAAATTTTGTCAAAATTCTTTCTATAGAAATAAAATTTTGTGAAAATTTTATTTCTATAGAAAGCTTTGTCAAAATTTTATTTCTATAGAAAATTTTGCCCAAATTTTATATTTATTAAAAACTTGGCAAAATTTTGTAAAAATTCCATTTTTATAGAAAAATTTGTCAAAATGTTATTTCTATAGAAAGTTTTGTCAAAATTTTATTTCTATGGAAAATTTTGCCCAAATTTTATATTTATTAAAAACTTGGCAAAATTTTATTTCTATAAAAAATTTTGTCAAAATTTTATTTTTATAGAAAAATTTGTAAAAATTTTATTTCTATAGAAAATTTTGCCCAAATTTTATATTTATTAAAAACTTGGGAAAATTTTATTTCTATAGAAAATTGTGTCAACATTTTATTTCTATAGAAAATTTTGTCAAAATTCCATTTTTATAAAAAAATTTGTCACAATTTTATTTCTATAGAAAGTTTTGTCAAAATTTTATTTCTATAGAAAGTTTTGTCAAAATTTTATTCCTATAGAAAATTTTGCCCAAGTTTTATATTTATTAAAAACTTGGCAAAATTTTATTTTTATAGAAAAATTTTTAAAAATTTTATTTCTATAAAAAGTTTTGTCAAAATTTTATTTCTATATTTCCATATAGAAAATTTTGTCAAAATGTTATTTCCATATAAAAATTTTTGTCAAAAAATTATTTATATAAGAAATTTTGTCAAAAATTTGTGAAGTACCTCTTAGTTGGAGAGGAATAATTCGTAAAATTTACTAAAACATCAAGAATTCTACCAATCTATCAAACAGTAAAAAATCTATCATATACTTTGATCGGAATACTTATTGACCTCATGAGGCCCCAAAATTGAAAACTCTACCAATTAACCTTTCTTCTATTGGCATTGTAACTAATGATAAAACCTTCACAAGTGTCCTCCCTCAATGGTTTGGTATGTTTAGTTAGACCAGTCTATAGTGTGACAGTGACACTTTATTTGCGTGACATTCGAATATATCTGCGGTCTAACATTTGTGGCAAAACTTTTGTTGTGGCATTTATTTTGCTGTTTGATGTTCTCAGGTTGCTTTTTGTTTTGTTGTCTAACCAATCCAGAGCCTTGGTCACCAACTCCATTGGGCTTGCTTCAATTGTTTGGGAATTGCAATAAAAACTATTGCAAAATGCAAAACTTATTTATTACTGACACTATCGCAATTGTTTTGTACCGGGTACAAGAAAGAAAAAACATTGGAGGACGGTTTGGAATGAAGTTGTGTCTATTTTTGGGGTTGCAAAGCTGTGGCATAGTCTCATATACTGGGTCCAGGTTGCGGTTAGCCAAACAAAACAAGGACTTCATACACATATGAATATGACTTAGGGATATAAATTCGACGTTTTGTCGAATTTTAGTTTTTGGAATATCGAGCCATCGTCTCTAGATCGACTAATCGAGTATTAACGAAAAAATCGCAAAGTCTTTGAAAGAATTAAGACAATTAACGCACTTTTTGTACGGACAACTCATCAAAAGGACGAAGATAGCAATACCAAATCGGACTACCAACTTTTCGAAAAAGAATCTTTCAAAAGTTTAAAAAATTGAAAAGTCGACTTTTTCAATTTCGGGAAAAACCAGAAAAAAAAATCGGAATGTTGACTTTTGCAAAAGTCGGAAAATCTACAATTTTTAATGATTGCAAAAGTCGGAAAATCGTCTTTTCCAAACTTTAAAAATTGTCGAAAAATCGACAAAAATGTATTTCTATAAAATTTTGTCAATTGTTTTTATGGAAGACTATGACAAAATTTTATTTCTGTAGAAAATTTTGTCAAAATTTTATTTCTATAGAAACTTTTGTCAAAATTTTATTTCGGAATGACGATTTTTGCAAAGTCTAAAGTCAACTTTTCTTAATTTGAAAAAGTCGAAAGCTTGGCTTTTCGAAAAAAAATCAAAAAGTCGACTTTTTAAAATTTTGAAAAACTCAAAACGTTGCCTTTTTCAAACTACAATCTCTAATATGACTGTCACCCACATCATGTGTGTGTGTGTGTAAGGAGGAAATTGTAAACAAAATTGTCTGGATCTAAAGGCATAGCAAGTTCACCAATGACATTAAATCCCCAGAAAAGGGTCAACTATTGAATGGATGGGCTGGTTTGCAATCAGGATATGCTATCTCATGTAGTCAAATGGTAGGGGAGATTATTTACTATCCCAGCAAAAAAAAATGTGGTCAGGACACAGCGAAAATATTATTTTTATACTCAACAGTAATGCCAAATCGGATCAGAAGCAATGAATTTGACGTGCTTTGCCCGTATTTCAGATTTTATTAAAAAAAATTTTTTTGAATAGAAGAAAATATATTTTTTTGACAATTTTACGTCTACCGAACATCGGCAATTTTGATCTTTTAAAAAAAAAAAAATATTTTTAAATATTTTTTGGAAATTTTAATATTTTTTTATTCTTACTATATTTGGTAGAATTCTGCAATTTTAGATTTATTGCGCAAATAGTCATTTTTGTATATTTCCTCAAAATAACTTCATGTGAAATGCTCTTCTATATCTAGAATAGAATTTCGAGAATTTCTTATTGAGAGTAATGATTTGCAAAATAAAACTACCTACTTTTATTGCTGGGTATGCAATAGCTCCTTCTTAGTCAAAAGAAACAAATGGACTGAAAAAAAGTTTCTCCTCTCTTAAAAACAAACTACAGGCCAATGAGACCCCTCCACACTCACATTTCATGCCCACAATCGCCCTTGCCCAGGCCCAGCATTGGAAAAAATCTTGATTGTGGGTTAAAATGCAATTTACGTTTACGGTTAAAACTAACAATTCAACATGACATTTGTCAAAAATATGCAAAAAAACAGAACCTCCTCATGGCACCTGTTTAAACAGGACCACAGTTGTTAGTTGTTAGAGCTATAATCTAAAGCAATTTAAATTTTGTTAAGGTAATTATTAAATTTGATTCATAGCTCATTGGGCCAAATTGATTTGTATGTGATGGTGCGATAGTACTAAGGGTTATTTTCGAAATTTCACACGATTGGGGAATCCAACGTAACTAATGAGTTCAGGAACTACTAAATGACAGAATAATTACCATCTCAAAATTTTATTTCTATAGAAAATTTTTTTCAAAATTTTATTTCTATAGAAAAATTTATCAAAATTTTATTTTTATAGAAAATTTTCTCAAAATTTTATTTCTATAGATTTTTTGCTTTAAATTTTATTTCCATTGAAAAATTTTTCAAAATTTTATTTCATAGAAAAAATTTTCAAAATTTTATTTCATAGAAAAAATTTTCAAAATGTTATTTCTATAGAAAATTTTGTCAAAGTATTATTCCCATAAAAAATTTTGTCAAAATTTTATTTCCATAGAAAATTTTGTCAAAATTTAATTTCTAAAGAAAATTTTGTCAAAATTTCAATTCTATAGAAAATTTTGTCAAAATTTTATTTCTATAGAAAATTTTGTTAAAATTTTATTTTTATACACGCTCACAAAAAATCGCTTCTGTAACATATACTCCCAAACATATTTTGCTTCAAGCATATACATTTTTGGCTATTGCCCAAACATTTATATGTTTGATCTCTTCCAATATATAATATGTTTGAATGCATATTGGTCTAGACAATATACGTTTGGGTAGTCTAAGTTCCAAACATTTTGTATTTTTGCATCCAAATTCAATAATGTTGTCTTCCAAAAAACAATATGTTATTATGTGAACATATAATATGTTTGGAAGCATTTTGCACCCAAAAATATTATATGCTTAAAAAAAATTCTCCCAAACAATATTGTGCTCAAAATTTTATTTATTTATTTACATATTTACAAACATAATGAATTATGAAACTAAACAGGTAATATAGGTGCTAACAACATAGGTTTTCGACCTGAATGCTCAAAATTTTGTTTCTGACCAATTGTATATTCCCCCACATCTTTCTCACTTCCACGAGATTTTTTAGTTCTTAGCACATTTTTCTGTAATACAAACATTGTAGAAGAAATTATCCAATTGTATGATTTTTTTATTTTAATTTTACCTTTTGCCGGACGGGGATTCGAACAGCGGACCACACAGTTTGTAAGGATCAAAGAAGTAGCTGATCAATTGCCCAAGGAAAAATAAAATGTTAATTTTGTAATAACAAGCAACAACCACCAACTTAATTCAATATCGCTCCCTGTTAAATAGCGCTCCAAGCTACTAAACACATATATGTTTATAGGCTATTTCTAAATTAATATATGTTTGCATCCAAGCATATTATATTTACAAACATTTTATGTCCCAAACATAATATGTTCTAACATATTAACATATATGTCCCAAACATGTTATGCTAGTTTATGAACATTATATGCTTGCACTCAAAAATATTGTGTTTAAAAATTTGTGTTCCAAACATATAATGTTTATAGCCAAACATATGAAAAACAGTCTTTTTCATCCGTGTAGGATAAAAAAAATTTTATTTTTATAGAATTTTTTACCAATTTTTTTATAGAATTTTTTTTCAACATTTTATTTCTATAGGAAATTTTGTCAAAATTTTATTTCTATAGAAACTTTTTCAAAGTTTTATTTCAATTGATTTTATCCAAATGTTATTTCTATAGCCAATTTTTTAAAAATTTTATTTCTATAGAAGATTTTGTCAAAATTTTATTTCTATAGAAAATTTTGTCAAAATTTTATTCCTATAGAAAATCTGGTCAAAGTTTATTTCTATAGAAAATTTTGTCAAAATTTTATTTCTATAGAAAATTTTGTCAAAATTTTATTTCTATAGAAAATTTTGTCAAAGTTTATTTCTATAGAAAATTTTGTCACAATTTTATTTTTATAGAATATTTAGTCAAAATTTTATTTTTATAGAATATTTAGTCAAAATTTTATTTCTATAGAAAATTTTGTCAAAATTTTATTTCCATAGAAAATTTTGTCAAAATTTTATTTCTATAGAAAATTTTGTCAAAGTTTATTTCTATAGAAAATTTTGTCACAATTTTATTTTTATAGAATATTTAGTCAAAATTTTATTTTTATAGAAGTTTTTAGCAATTTTCTTTTATAGAAAATTTTGTCAAAATTTTATTTTTATAGAATATTTAGTCAAAATTTTATTTCTATAGAAAATTTTGTCAAAATTTTATTTCTATAGAAAATTTTGTCAAAATTTTATTTCTATAGAAAATTTTGTCAAAGTTTATTTCTATAGAAAATTTTGTCACAATTTTATTTTTATAGAATATTTAGTCAAAATTTTATTTTTATAGAATATTTAGTCAAAATTTTATTTCTATAGAAAATTTTGTCAAAATTTTATTCCTATAGAAAATCTGGTCAAAGTTTATTTCTATAGAAAATTTTGTCAAAATTTTATTTCTATAGAAGATTTTGTCAAAATTTTATTTCTATAGAAAATTTTGTCAAAGTTTATTTCTATAGAAAATTTTGTCACAATTTTATTTTTATAGAATATTTAGTCAAAATTTTATTTTTATAGAATATTTAGTCAAAATTTTATTTCTATAGAAAATTTTGTCAAAATTTTATTTCCATAGAAAATTTTGTCAAAATTTTATTTCTATAGAAAAGTTTGTCAAAGTTTATTTCTATAGAAAATTTTGTCACAATTTTATTTTTATAGAATATTTAGTCAAAATTTTATTTTTATAGAAGTTTTTAGCAATTTTCTTTTATAGAAAATTTTGTCAAAATTTTGTTTTTATAGAATATTTAGTCAAAATTTTATTTCTATAGAAAATTTTGTCAAAATTTTATTTCTATAGAAAATTTTGTCAAAATTTTATTTCTATAGAAAATTTTGTCAAAGTTTATTTCTATAGAAAATTTTGTCACAATTTTATTTCTATAGAAAATTTTGTCCACAATTTTATTTTTATAGAATATTTTGTCGAAATTTTTTCTATAGAAAATTTTGTCAAAATTTTATTTCTATAAAAAATTGTGTCAAAATTTTATTTCTATAGAAAATTTTGTCAAAATTTTATTTCTATATAAAATTTTGTCAAAATTTTATTTCTAAAGAAAATGTTGTCAAAATTTCAATTCTATAGAAAATTTTGTCAAAATTTTATTTCTATAGAAAATTTTGTCAACAGTTTATTTCTATAGAAAATTTTTTCACAATTTATTTCTATAGATAATTTTGTCAAAATTTTATTTTTATAGAATATTTAGTCAAATTTTTATTTTTATAGAATATTTAGTCAAAATTTTATTTCTATAGAAAAATTTATCAAAATTTTATTTTTATAGAAAATTTTGTAAAAATTTTATATCTATATAAAATTTTCTCAAAATTTTATTTCTATGGAAAATTTTGTCATGATGTTATTTCTTATTTGAAGAAATTGCATAGCCTCTTAGTCAACCTAACCTATATCCTTTGAGTATGGACTTTTCACAATTAATTAAATTTCTTTTTTAAAGATCAAAGAAAACATAATATTAATTCCATTTATATTAAGACAATAATGTCTGCATCTGATGCATTGTGGCTACAAAAAAATATCCAATTTCATATTCTATCATTTAACGCTGTCACCTTTATCTCCTTTATGTCCATGGAGTGATGTTACTGCTCATCTTATGGGCAATCTTTTGAGTAAGAAAAATTCATTTAATTGCTGGTGCCATTGAAGTGTTTCTGTCTGCTTGGCAATTAAATGGCAACCAAGCATCATTTAAAGTCGACAAAAAGCCGACAATCATCAGGTAATTGCTGCTCTGCAACAAATGATAATTGCCAGCAACAACAAAAACACCAACGACATTTCTATCTACAACAACCATCCACTTTGAAATCTGGCTGGTTTTTCTCCTCCTTCGGTCACGGACCCAACATTCTAAAGGAAATGGACAGAGAAATAACTTCCAAGTGCCAATTACTTCAAATTCATTGGGAAACTACATTCAAGCCTCAGGAAATGTTAGAAAGAAGAAAATGACTCCAAAGTTGTTAAAGAAGATATAGTCATTTCTATACGCTTCCGTTTGAAAGTCGAATGGGAAGAGCATAGAAATAATTTCAGGTTTTTAATTTTAATGATGCCACAAAATGAAAAACTTAGAGCTTATGAGTTTTCTCTTAAAGTGTAAAGCTAATCACTGCATGTCCTTAGCCGTTCTATATATATGTAGGACACCTCACGATGTGAGGGGAAACCACACAAGAAAATTATCTCAAAATTTTATTTCTATAGAAAATTTTTTCAAATTTGTTTTATGGAAAATGTTTTCAATATTTTATTTCTATAGAAAATTTTGTTAAAATGTTATTTCTATAAAATTTTTTTTTCGAAATTTTATTTCTTTATAAAAATTTTGTTAAAATTTTATTTCTATAGACAATGTTGTCCAAATTTTATATCTATAGACAATTTTGTAAAAAAATTTATTTTTATAGAAAATTTTGTAAAAAAATTTATTTCTGTAGACAATTTTGTCAAAATTTTATTTGTATAGAAAATTTTGCAAAAATTTTATTTATATAGAAAATTTTATTTATATAGAAAATTTTATTTATATAGAAAATTTTGTCAAAATTCTAAACAAGTAAGGAAAGTCTAAAGTCGGGCGGGGCCGACTATATTATACCCTGCACCACTTTGTAGATCTAAATTTTGGATACCAAATCACATCCTTCAAATGTGTTGGGTGCTATATATAAAGGTTTGTCCCAAATATATACATTTAAATATCATTCGATTTGGACAGAATTTGATAGACTTTTACAAAATCTATAGACTCAAAATTTAAGTTGGCTAATGCACTAGGGTGGAACACAATTTTAGTAAAAAATAAATATGGGAAACGTTTAAATCTGACACAATTTTAAGGAAACTTCGCAAAAATTTATTTATGACTTATCGCTCGATATATATGTATTAGAAGTTTAGGAAAATTAGAGTCAGTTTTACAACTTTTCGACTAAGCAGTGGCGATTTTACAAGGAAAATGTTGGTATTTTGACCATTTTTGTCGAAATCAGAAAAACATATATATGGGGGCTATATCTAAATCTGAACCGATTTCAACCAAATTTGGCGCACATAGCTACAATGCTAATTCTACTTCCTGTGCAAAATTTCAACTAAATCGGAGCAAAAAATTGGCCTCTGTGGTCATTTGAGTGTAAATCGGGCGAAAGCTATATATGGGAGCTATATCTAAATCTGAACCGATTCCTACCAAATTTGACACGCATAGCTATAATGCTAATTCTACTCCCTTTGCAAAATTTCAACTAAATCGGAGCAAAAAATTGGCCTCTGTGGGCAAATGAGTGTAAATCGGGCGAAAGCTATATATGGGAGATATATCTAACTCTGAACCGATTTGGCTGATATTTTGCAAGTTTTGCGAGGCTCGTAAAATATTCGGATGTACGGAATTTGAGGAAGATCGGTTGATATACACGTCAATTATGACCAGATCGGTGAAAAATATATATGGCAGCTATATCTAAATCTGAACCGATTTTTTCCAAAATCAATAGGGATCGTCTTTGAGCCGAAACAGGACCCTATACCAAATTTTAGGACATTCGGAATAAAACTGCGAGCTGTACTTTGCACACAAAAATACACCAACAGACAGACAGGCGGACAGACAGACAGACAGACAGACGGACGGACATCGTTAATCGACTCAGAATTTAATTCTTCCTTCTTGGCGTTACATACAAATGCACAAACTTATTATACCCTGTACCACAGTAGTGGTGAAGGGTATAAAAAACTTTTTGTCAAAATTTCATTTCTATAGAAAATTTTGCCAAATTACATTTCTATTGAACATTTCGTCAAAATTTCGATAGAAATTTTTTTCACAATTTCATTTCTATAGAAAATTTTGTCAAAATTTCATTTCTGTAGAAAATTTTGCCAAAATTTCATTTCTGTAGAAAATTTTGCCAAAAATTCATTTCTATAGAAAATTTTGTCAAAATTTTATTTCTACAGAAAATTGTGTCAAAATTTTATTTCTATAGAAAATTTTGTAACAAATTTTATTTCTGTAGACAATTTTGTCAAAATTCTATTTGTATAGAAAATTTTGTGAAAATTTTATTTGTATAGAAAATTTTGTGAAAATTTTATTTGTATAGAAAATTTTGTCAAAATTTCATTTCTGTAGAAAATTTTGCCAAAATTTCATTTCTATAGAAAATTTTGTCAAAATTTTATTTCTACAGAAAATTGTGTCAAAATTTTATTTCTATAGAAAATTTTGTCAAAATTTCATTTCTGTAGAAAATTTTGCCAAAATTTCGTTTCTGTAGAAAATTTTGCAAAAATTTAATTTCTATAGAAAACTTTGTGAAAATTTTATTTGTATAGAAAATTTTGTCAACATTTTATTTCTAAAAAAATTTTTTGTCAAAATTTAATTTCTATAGAAAATTTTGCCAAATTACATTTCTATTGAACATTTCGTCTAAATTTCGATAGAAATTTTTTTCTTAATTTCATTTCTATAGAAAATTTTGTCAAAATTTCATTTCTATAGAAAATTTTGTCAAAATTTCATTTCTGTAGAAAATTTTGCCAAAATTTCATTTCTATAGAAAATTTTGTCAAAATTTCATTTCTATAGAAAATTTTGTCAAAATTTTATTTCTATAGAAAATTTTGTCAAAATTTTATTTCTATAGAAAATTTTGTCAAAATTTTATTTCTATAGAAAATTTTGTCAAAATTTTATTTCTATAGAAAATTTTGTCAAAATTTTATTTCTATAGAAAATTTTGTCAAAATTTTATTTCTATAGAAAATTTTGTCAAAATTTTATTTCTATAGAAAATTTTGTCAAAATTTTATTTCTATGAACATGTTGTCAAAATTTCGATAGAAATTTTTTTCTTAATTTCATTTCTATAGAAAATTTTGTCAAAATTTCATTTCTGTAGAAAATTTTGCCAAATTTCATTTCTGTAGAAAATTTTGCCAAAATTTCATTTCTATAGAAAATTTTGTCAAAATTTCATTTCTGTAGAAAATTTTGTCAAATTTCATTTCTATAGAAAATTTTGTCAAAATTTAATGTCTGTAGAAAATTTTGCCAAAATTTCATTTCTATAGAAAATTTTGTCAAAATTTTATTTCTATAGAAAATTTTGTCAAAATTTTATTTCTATAGAAAATTTTGTCAAAATTTTATTTCTATAGAAAATTTTGTCAAAATTTTATTTCTATAGAAAATTTTGTCAAAATTTTATTTCTATGAAAATGTTGTCAAAATTTCATTTCTATAGAAAATTTTATCAAAATTTCATTTCTATAAACAATTTTATCCAAATTTTATTTATAAAGAAAATTTTGCCAAAATTTTATTTCTATAGAAAATATTCTCCAAATTTTATTTCTATAGAAAATTTTGTCAAAATCTGTTTGTGAACACATTTTGGCAATCAATGTTTAGGTTGTAGTTTTGGTTCAATTTGGATTTGTTAAATGTTGATTTCATGGTTGTGTATGTATTTTGTAAATCTTGGACAACGGACATCTCAACAAAGACCAAAAATTTTACAAATTGATTTTGTTCCTGCCTTTGAATAAATTCATATGGCGGAAACGGAAGTCATTTTGTCCTTTACAAAAATTGTGTGTGTGTGAGAGGGAGAGAGTGAATGTCTTAAGTGTGAGTATAACACAAAAGCAGGACAAATGATGATATGGTGGAAAAATAGAAAAACAAGATAAATTTTCGGTCCTTTTGATGAGCTTCGCCACAAAAAACGAGTGATAATTTTTTTCGACTCCAGGAAAACATTTTCGTTGGAAAAACACTTTAGCTCAATCGCACTCACACACATACTTGTTTGAAGACAAGAAAAAGATATTAAGTCTAAACGATAGAGCAATACTCATATAACTCCTGCAAATAGTGTCTCTGAGGTCTAAAGAGACACCGAAAATTTTGTTTTGCTGTTGCAGTTGTTGTTTGCTGTTGAAAAATGTCAAAGTCTTTTAATTGAAGTGGCTTTGACACAAGTCAAATGTAACATAAAACATGCAACGCAATCATCCAGTTTCCACAATGCCCCCAGATAACTGCTGTTTCGTTTTTTTTTTTGTACTCTTAAAGAAACAAGGAAAATTTGGCAAGCTTTTTTTCTGGACAATTGAGACGTTTTTGCGTGGGTCCCCAATAAAGGTTATATGTCCTATGAAATAGACCTAATGCTTCCAATGAGGATGCTGGCAAGCATAGTGTAAATTCAATGATGCATTTAGCCAAAGCAATTTGCCCTTGTCACCCTTGGCCATTTCTGTGGTGTTTCAGGACAAAATAAATCTTGGATATATCTTCCACCTTCTCTATGTCCCATTGTCAAGGCACTTCAAATTTTGGGTTTTTTCTTCTTGGTTTGAAATTCCTTATACTTCCTTCTTCCAACTTGTCTGTGTTTCACTTTGAAGTGTAGCTACATTTTATGCCTTTTTTTTTTGTCTGTCTATCTCTTTAATTTCCTTGGCAATAAAACGGAAGTGCCGTTTGTTTCTTTTAAATTGAGAGTTTAAATATTTCTTGAGAAGTAGCTGCCCATTTGCCTACAACTAAGAGATACTTTACAAATTTTCTATGGAAATAAAATTTTGCAAAAATTTTCTATAGAAATAAAATTTTGCAAAAATTTTCTATAGAAATAACATTTTGCAAAAATTTTTCTACAGACATAAAATTTTGCAAAAATTTTCTAGAGAAATAAAATTTTGCAACAATTTTCTACAGAAATAAAATTTTGCTAAAATTTTCTATGGAAATAAAATTTTGGAAAAATTTTCTATAGAAATAAAATTTTGACAAAATTTTCTATAGAAATAAAATTTTGACAAAATTTTCTATATGAATGAAATTTTTGAGACAATTTTCTATAGAAATAAAATTCTGACAAACATTTCTATTGAACATATGCACTAACTTATAATACCCTGTCCCACAGTGTGGTGCAGGGTGCCAAAAGAATTTGTAATGTGTCTTCCTGAATGTATCAAACAAATTTATATTTATGTTTCCCCGTCACCATTCTTGTTGTAATTTGACATTTATAAAAGAATTTCGAATGTTCATGATTCTTTATCTGCCTCGTATATTTAAGATAAGACACATTTCGCCTTTTATACTAATACGAGTAACTCCATGATATATCCTTTATCAATAAGCAAATCGTCACGGAGGCAATATTTATTACATACTTTACCCATTACCCATTGGTAATGGGTATTGAACTTAGGAAAGGATATTTTTGAAGTGCTTGGCAAACAGTTTTCTAATCAACCTTCAACATTGCCAAGCAATCAGCACAACTCTTTGGAGCCCATACCACAAAGAAGTGTGTGGCAATTAAAGCTAAACTTCCCACTTAACTTAAAATACATCCCCACCAAGTGAACGAAGTTATAGCCTGAACTGGGGTTCGAATGGGAATAGAAGGCAAGTCATAGCATTAAATTTAACTGAAGTCTCTGGCATCATTAAATAAGTGAAATAAATAAATAGCCCAACAAACAAAAAATTTATGTTATTTATTCTGTACAACGATAAATGTGCCTTTTGTGTGCCTTACATGCTTGTCTATCAAAATCTGCTTGGCGGTAGGTGTTATTTGTTTGCTGATGGGGTCATTGCGATATTTGTGAAATTAAAATTTTATAGAAATAAAATTTTGACAAAATTTTCTATAGAAATAAAATTTTGACAAAATTATCTAAAGAAATGATATTTTGACAAAATTTTTTTAAGAAATAAAATTTTTCAAAATTTTCTATAGAAATAAAATTTTGACAAAATTTTCTATAGAAATAAAATTTTGACAAAATTTTCTATAGAAATAAAATTTTGACAAAATTTTCTATAGAAATAAAATTTTGACAAGATTTTCTATTGAAATAAAATTTTGACAAAATTTTCTATATAAATAAAATTTTGGCAAAATTTTCTATGGACATAAAATTTTGACAAAATTTCCTAAAGAAATAAAATTTTGACAAAATTTTCTATAGAAATAAAATTTTGAAAAATAATTCTCTAGAAATATAATTTTAGCAATAAAATTTTGACAAATAAAAGAAATAAAATTTTGACAAAATTTTTGATATAAACTTTTGACAAACTTCAAAATAGTTTTTTTTTGATTAATTTGGTAGATTTCTGTTATTTTTTTTTCAAATTTTGGTAGATTATTTTTGGTGGCAAAGCATAATTCGATTCTCTGCTTCCACATATTTTTACACACTGATGGGATAGCTTAGACCAAAATCTATACTGAAAAATGTTTGCTGGGTTTACTTATAAAATTAAATATGGAATCACATCCAATGAACGCCTACTCTTCTTCTTATACTAAAAGTCAAGTATCCATTTGATGCAATTGAAATCTTAAGTACACCAACACTCTTCATGGAGGAAATGAAAATGTTCTCTTTGGCCCCTGTAAAATGACGACATAGCCAACCAGGCACTTCATCTAGAAGGCAAGTACCTACACGGGCAGAAAGGGTCAGGGTTTTTGTGATGTTATTGAATAATGGGTAATATTCTAAGATCACTCTCTCCTCGAAGGGTAGAAAGGAAGTAACCTTAGGTATTGGCTTTAATCACAATTTTAGTTTATCCAATTAATTTCTATTTTTGATTTGTGGCTTGATTAGAAATTAATTGAAACATTTAATTAATTAATAAACAAATCATTTCTGCCAGTGTACTACCATCAAACTCCATTAAATTTACTATATACCAACATGATATAGATATATATGCAGGTTGGTTGGTATGTTTGGATTTTTTTTTTATAATTAGCAATCTGAACACCAATTTCAACTTTAGTTTTAAGAGGCTCATGGATTTCATGCCACACCCTCATGTGACACTCAAATAACCTACAAGGATCCAGACATATGAGACGTAGTATGAAGAACCGACCATGTAAAAAAAACGGGAAAACCAAATGAAAAAACGATATTGGCTTACTTGGGGAACTTGCAAATATCAGGCAATGTGTTGCATCAGGAACAAGAACATGGTATTACTGGTGACTGCAGAAGGACCCTTGATTTTTTTTAATGTCATAGCACTAGCACTTGGTACGTTTTGGTAAGCTATAGCTACTACATTTGAATTTTAAGTATGCTAATATTTAGTGGTGAGTGTGTAAACAAGAGAAATTGATTTTTTGAGAGAATGTTGATTTTTGTACAAATGGAATTCTAATTTATTTTAGGGACCCTCATGAATATATATTAATTTACAAAATCTAAGTGAATAAGCTTAAGGTCCAGAATACCAATTTCGATGGAAATCCTCAAAAAAGCCCAATTTTTATATGGAAAACTTATTTCAGCCACGTCTCCTTAAATATGCGTCCTAGCCACTATTGGCACTCGTGCCAAAAATAATCTACCAAACTTTGAAGAAAATTTCACCATAAATCTACCAAATTTAAAAAAAAAATTATTTGAAAGTTTTTGATCAGATTTTATTTCTATTTCTATAGAAAATTTTGTCAACATTTTATTTCTATAGAAATTTGTCAAAATATAGAAATATAGAACATTTTAGCAAAATTTTATTTCTATAGAAAATTTTGTCAAAATTTTATTTCTATTGAAAATTTTGTCAAAATTTTATTTCTATAGAAAATTTTGGCAAAATTTTATTTATACAAAAAATTTTTTCAAAATTGTATTTCTATAGAAAATTTTATTTCTATAGAAAATTTTGTCACAATTTTATTTCTATAGAAAATTTTGTCATAATTTTATTTCTAAAGAAAATTTTGTCACAATTTTATTTCTAAAGAAAATTTAGTCAAAATTTGATTTCTATAGAAAAGTTTGTCACAATGTTATTTATGTAGAAAATTTTGGCACAATTTTATTTCTATAAAAAATTTTGTCATAATTTTATTTCTATTGAAAATTTTGTCAAAATTTTATTTCTATAGAAAATTTTGTTGAAATTTTATTTCTATAGAAAGTTTTATCAAAATTTTATTTCTATTGAAAATTTTGCCAAAATTTTATTTGTATAGAAAATTTTGTTAAGTTCTTATTTCTATAGAAAATTTTGTCACAATTTTATTTCTATAGAAAATTTTGTCATAATTTTATTTCTAAAGAAACTTTTGTCACACTTTTATTTCTATCGAAAATTTTCTCAAAATTTTATTTCTGTAGAAAATGTTGTCAAAATTGTATTTCTATAGAAAATTTGGTAAAAATTTTATTTCTATAGAAATTTTTCTAAAAATTTTATTTATATAGAAAATTTTGGCAAAATTTTATTTCTATAGAAAATTTTGTCAAAACTTTATTTCTATTGAAAATTTCGTCAAAATTATATTTCTATAGAAATTGTTCTGAAATTTTATTTTTATAGAAAAGTTTGTCAAAATGTTATTTATGTAGAAAATTTTGGCACAATTTTATTTCTATAGAAAATTTTGGCACAATTTTATTTCTATAGAAAATTTTGTCAAAATTTTATTTCTATAGAAAATTTTGTCAAAATTTTATTTCTATAGAAAATTTTGTCATAATTTTATTTCTAAAGAAAATTTTATCACAATTTTATTTCTACAGAAAATTTAGTCACAATTTTATTTCTATAGAAAATTTTCTCAAAATTTTATTTCTGTAGAAAATTTTGTCAAAATTTTATTTCTATTGAAAATTTCGTCAAAATTATATTTCTATAGAAAATTCTGTCATAATTTTATTTCTATAGAAAATTTTGTCAAAATTTTATTTCTATAGAAAATTTTTGTCAAAATTTTATTTCTGTAGAAAATTTTCTCAAAATTTTATTTCTATAGAAAATTTTAGCAAAATTTTATTTATACAAAATTTTTTTTCAAAATTGTATTTCTATAGAAAATTTTGTCACAATTTTATTTCTATAGAAAATTTTGTCATAATTTTATTTCTAAAGAAAATTTTGTCACAATTTTATTTCTAAAGAAAATTTAGTCACAATTTTATTTCTATAGAAAATTTTCTCAAAATTTTATTTCTGTAGAAAATTTTGTCAAAATTTTATTTCTATTGAAAATTTCGTCAAAATTATATTTCTATAGAAAATTCTGTCATAATTTTATTTCTATAGAAAATTTTGTCAAAATTTTATTTCTATAGAAAATTTTTGTCAAAATTTTATTTCTGTAGAAAATTTTCTCAAAACTTTATTTCTATAGAAAATTTTAGCAAAATTTTATTTATACAAAATTTTTTTTCAAAATTGTATTTCTATAGAAAATTTTGTCACAATTTTATTTCTATAGAAAATTTTGTCATAATTTTATTTCTAAAGAAAATTTTGTCACAATTTTATTTCTAAAGAAAATTTAGTCACAATTTTATTTCTATAGAAAATTTTCTCAAAATTTTATTTCTGTAGAAAATTTTGTCAAAATTTTATTTCTATTGAAAATTTCGTCAAAATTATATTTTTATAGAAAATTCTGTCATAATTTTATTTCTATAGAAAATTTTGTCAAAATTTTATTTCTATAGAAAATGTTGTCAAAATTTTATTTCTATAGAAAATTTTGGCAAAATTTTATTTCTATAGAAATTTTTGTCACGATTTTATTTCTATAGAAAATTTTGTCATAATTTTATTTCTAAACAAAATTTTGTCATAATTTTATTTCTAAAGAAAATTTTGTCACAATTTTATTTCTATCGAAAATTTTCTCATAATGTTATTTCTAAAGAAAATTTTGTCACATTTTTATTTCTAAAGAAAATTTAGTCAAAATTTTATTTCTATTGAAAATTTTCTCAAAATTTTATTTCTATAGAAAATTTTGTAAAAATTTTATTTCTATAGAAAATTTTGTAAAAATTTTATTTCTATAGAAATTTTTCAGAAAATTTTATTTCTATAGAAAAGTTTGTCAAAATGTTATTTATGTAGAAAATATTGGCACAATTTTCTTTCTATAGAAAATTTTGACACAATTTTATTTCTATAGAAAATTTTGTCATAATTTTATTTCTATAGAAAATTTTGGCAAAATTTTATTTATACAAAAATTTTTTTCAAAATTTTATTTCTATAGAAAATTTTCTCAAAATTTCATTTATATAGAAAATTTTGTCAACATTTTTTTTTGTCCATCGAAAATTTTGTCAAAATTTTATTTCTATAGAAACATTTCTTAAAATTTTATGTCTATAGAAAATTTTGTCAACATTTTATTTCTATAGTAAATTTTACCAAAATTTTATTTCTACAAAAATTTCGTCAACATTTTATTTCTATAGAAAACGTAGTCAAAATTTGTTTGTCCATCGAAAAATTTTTATTTGTATAGAAAATTTTCTCGAAATGGTATTTCTATAGAAAAATTTCTCAAAAATTTTGTCAAAATTTTATTTCTATAGAAAATTTTGTCAAAATTTTATTTCTATAGAAAATTTTGTCAAAATTTTATTTTTACGTATTTTTGAGTATTGTTGACCTTAACAATTGATATATATATATAATTCAAGCAAATGTTGATATGTTATTAACAAGAAACAAAATTAAATATTTCAAAATAATAAGTTGGTAAAGTGAAAACAAACAAGTCGTTACTACACAGGCCAATATAGTCTAAGTGGGCACCACACATGCATAAAACAAATATCCTGTAAGATGTGATTTCTAATTTGACAGATACTGTCAATCTACCTTGCATACCTTTCTGATAGGTTGCACTTTTCGATTTAGATTTCATTTTAATTAACTTTCCACTAATGTAAAGTTTTGGTTAAAACTTCAAGTTGTGTTTGCAGACCCAAAATTCTTTAGGATGCAATGTAAAAATCTTTTAAAAGTTTTTCTTTTCTTTGTTTTGTGATCGAAAACTTGTTAGCCCAAGAGAGTACATTTAGTTAACCTAAAGAGATTTATGCCATAGCCAAAATTACACTTTAATGAAGTTGATTATAATGACTTTAGACTAGCAGCAGTAGACAATAGTAATAGTGATGAACAAAAGTGCAATGCAACTGTTGCAATTAGAATTTTATTAAAACGAGTAAAACTTTTATGGACCAATACACTTTTTGGGGTCTGATCTCAATATTTCGATGGGTTACAAATGGAATGAAAAAGTATCTTTGAAGACTTTGATTCTTAACTGGATTTCGCATTGTCAGTGTGTAAAACCAAATATTTGCCCTCCAGTGTATCCGAAAAAAAACAACAACAACAAACAAATCTTTACCAAGCATTTCTCTGGAGAACTTTTTGCATTTAGAAATGACATAGAGAAAATTAAAAAGGAATTTCAACAACCATTTACCCTTGCTCCATGTCTTCAACAGAAACACGATATGAACATTGTCTAATTTTTGTAACAAAATATGAACATCACAACACTACCAGACCAGATGTGAATGGTGGTCGGTCCATAGCGTGTAGAAGGGAGCACTACATTAATACATAGAGTCCCACGAATACTATGAACTTGGAACTTTTTCAAGTCCAAACGATGATAGTTGGAAGAACTATCTCCATCCTTCTAATATCTCCAAAAATTTCAGTACATTTTGTTCTACCAGTTTCCAATTTTGGCAAGAACTATGTACTTTGCCGGTGTCCTTTGTCCTTGTACAACAGAGAAACTGGTGAGAAAATAAATTTTATTACAAGCCAAATAGAGTCACAACATCTGTTTTGCATGTAACAAAAGATGGCTAACATAGGTCACCAAACCATGAATGGATGCTTAGGGCAGTGGCGGGGAAATAACATTCTATTCTCTTGTGGTGATAAAAAGATATGTTGGATAAAAAGATTGGAGGCTCCACAGGGGAAAGCTCCATTGTATTTCAAGTTTAAAGTGTTCAGCTTCTTTTTACATCCCACCATGAAACCCAATAGAATTTCACACCAAAAACAAAAGCAAATCCTTCGCAATTTCAATATAATTTTTTTTTGTATAATTGTTTTAAAATAATCACACAGAAAATTGGAGTAGGTATTCGGAAGAGCTATAAAACATGGTCATCCGCCATATTAATTTAAAACTAAAATGGGAAAGACAATTCCTAAATCGGACGGGACCGACTATTTTTTACCCTATACGTACCCTATTCACAGTTGCCACAATTGGCATAATTCTAACATTTTTTATTGTTTGATAGATTGGTATAATTCTTAATGTTTTGGTAGATTTCTATAGAAATAAAATTTTGACAAAATTTTCTATAGAAATTAAATTTAAATTTTGACAAAATTTTCTATAGAAATAAAATTTTGACAAAATTTTCTATAGAAATTAAATTTTGAGAAAATTTTCTATAGAAATAAAATTTTGACAAAATTTTCTATAGAAATAAAATTTTGACAAAATTTTCTATAGAAATAAAATTTTGACAAAATTTTCTATAGAAATAAAATTTTGAGAAATTTTTCTATAGAAATAAAATATTGACAAAATTTTCTATAGAAATTAAATTTTGACAAAATTTTCTATAGAAATAAAATTTTGAGAGAATTTTCTATAGAAATAAAATTTTGACAAAATTTTCTATAGAAATAAAATATTGACAAAATTTTCTATAGAAATTAAATTTTGACAAAATTTTCTATAGAAATAAAATTTTGAGAAAATTTTCTATAGAAATAAAATTTTGAGAAAATTTTCTATAGAAATAAAATTTTGAGAAAATTTTCTATAGAAATAAAATTTTGACATAATTTTCTATAGAAATAAAATTTTGACAAAATTTTCTATAGAAATAAAATTTTGACAAAATTTTCTATAGAAATAAAATTTTGACAAAATTTTCTATAGAAATAAAATTTTGACAATATTTTCTATAGAAATAAAATTTTGACAAAATTTTCTATAGAAATAAACTTTAGACAAAATTTTCTATAGAAATAAAATTTTGAAAAAATTTTCTACACTCAAAAAAAAAGTTTACTTGGATCCAATGATTTTGACCTTCCTTTAAGGATTTTTGTATTGATTCCGAGCCAAAGATGCGGCCTCTTTATAATAAAGATATTTTTTAGCAAACTACCTGGCTTTTACTCTAGGACAGATCTCATCCACGATATGAACATTGTCTAATTTTTGTAACAAAATATGAACATCACAACACTACCAGACCAGATGTGAATGGTGGTCGGTCCATAGCGTGTAGAAGGGAGCACTACATTAATACATAGAGTCCCACGAATACTATGAACTTGGAACTTTTTCAAGTCCAAACGATGATAGTTGGAAGAACTATCTCCATCCTTCTAATATCTCCAAAAATTTCAGTACATTTTGTTCTACCAGTTTCCAATTTTGGCAAGAACTATGTACTTTGCCGGTGTCCTTTGTCCTTGTACAACAGAGAAACTGGTGAGAAAATAAATTTTATTACAAGCCAAATAGAGTCACAACATCTGTTTTGCATGTAACAAAAGATGGCTAACATAGGTCACCAAACCATGAATGGATGCTTAGGGCAGTGGCGGGGAAATAACATTCTATTCTCTTGTGGTGATAAAAAGATATGTTGGATAAAAAGATTGGAGGCTCCACAGGGGAAAGCTCCATTGTATTTCAAGTTTAAAGTGTTCAGCTTCTTTTTACATCCCACCATGAAACCCAATAGAATTTCACACCAAAAACAAAAGCAAATCCTTCGCAATTTCAATATAATTTTTTTTTGTATAATTGTTTTAAAATAATCACACAGAAAATTGGAGTAGGTATTCGGAAGAGCTATAAAACATGGTCATCCGCCATATTAATTTAAAACTAAAATGGGAAAGACAATTCCTAAATCGGACGGGACCGACTATTTTTTACCCTATACGTACCCTATTCACAGTTGCCACAATTGGCATAATTCTAACATTTTTTATTGTTTGATAGATTGGTATAATTCTTAATGTTTTGGTAGATTTCTATAGAAATAAAATTTTGACAAAATTTTCTATAGAAATTAAATTTAAATTTTGACAAAATTTTCTATAGAAATAAAATTTTGACAAAATTTTCTATAGAAATTAAATTTTGAGAAAATTTTCTATAGAAATAAAATTTTGACAAAATTTTCTATAGAAATAAAATTTTGACAAAATTTTCTATAGAAATAAAATTTTGACAAAATTTTCTATAGAAATAAAATTTTGAGAAATTTTTCTATAGAAATAAAATATTGACAAAATTTTCTATAGAAATTAAATTTTGACAAAATTTTCTATAGAAATAAAATTTTGAGAGAATTTTCTATAGAAATAAAATTTTGACAAAATTTTCTATAGAAATAAAATATTGACAAAATTTTCTATAGAAATTAAATTTTGACAAAATTTTCTATAGAAATAAAATTTTGAGAAAATTTTCTATAGAAATAAAATTTTGAGAAAATTTTCTATAGAAATAAAATTTTGAGAAAATTTTCTATAGAAATAAAATTTTGACATAATTTTCTATAGAAATAAAATTTTGACAAAATTTTCTATAGAAATAAAATTTTGACAAAATTTTCTATAGAAATAAAATTTTGACAAAATTTTCTATAGAAATAAAATTTTGACAAAATTTTCTATAGAAATAAAATTTTGACAAAATTTTCTATAGAAATAAACTTTAGACAAAATTTTCTATAGAAATAAAATTTTGAAAAAATTTTCTACACTCAAAAAAAAGTTTATTTGGATCCAATGATTTTGACCTTCCTTTAAGGATTTTTGTATTGATTCCGAGCCAAAGCTGCGGCCTCTTTATAATAAAGATATTTTTTAGCAAACTACCTGGCTTTTAATCTAGGACAGATCTCATTTTTTTCTCTTTTCGCGGTTTATTAATAAAGGTACTCACGTACAAACAAATGTCAGTTTAAAAATCGAAAATAAGTCTTAGCCTATATTTGAAGCGTTTTTATCTTAAATCTAAAGTTTCAATATTTCAGTTAATTTAAGGACAATTTCTTTAAATCAAAAATGTGTTTTTTTACTTTAAGTAAAATTAGCCTTAGTTCAAAGACATGCGACTTTAACGGAGGGACGCAAATTTACAAAATTTGTGTCCTAAATTTAATGAAAAAAATTTTTGAAGCAAAGATTATAAACTTTATTTTAATTAAAATTTCATTATTTTAAAGAAATTTGTCCTCAATATTTTGTAAATTTCGCATCCTAAAATTTAGGTTGCGAAATCTTTAATATTACGTAAATATTTTTTTCAGTGTATAGAAATAAAATTTTGACAAAAATTTCTATGACAAAAATTTTGACAAAATAATCTTTTTGTTTGGTAGTTTATTACTTTTTCTCCAAATTTTGGTAGATTATTTTTGGCTCGAGTGGCTGAGCCAGCGTGGTGTCATGGATGAAATGTCCACCTTTCATACAAATGGCCATGGGTTATGCCTTGACCCAGAATTTCACCACGGCCTCCGATCACTATTTCGTTGCGTTACAAACAAAATGTCTAGGTATGTATGCCCCGGTCTTGTAGTGCAGCATCTAAATTTATGTAATAGATGGGACAAAGTCTAAGTGAAGTCATTACGAAATAAAAGAAGTTTCTCCAGTGGCCATTGACCAGGCCGCAATATTGTTAAACTTCAAGAGTAAATTCTACCCGAATAGCAGATAAATTATGAGGCACAGTGATTTTGATAAATAATCAGTCTTCAGTTATACCAATGAAATCCATGAAATTAACAGTTAATAGGATAAGCAGTTTATAGAACATTTTCTTTGCATATTTTCAGGCGTCACAACTGTCAGCTGAATAACACTATGGTTTGAGAAGGAAAATTGCTCAAAAGTTTAGTATTGAACTCATTACTTTTATTTCTATAGAAAATTTTCTGAAAATTTTATTTCTATAAAAAAAAATTCTCAAAATTTTAATTCTATACAAAATTTTTTCAAAAGTTTATTTCTATAGAAATCAAATTTTGTCAATATGTAATTTCTATAGAACATTTTGTCAAAATTTTATTTCTATAGAAAATTTTACCAAAATTTAATTTCTTTAGAAAATGTTGTCAAAATTGTAGTTCTGAAAAAATTTTTCTTCAAGGTTTACTCCTATAGAAGTTTTTGTCAAAATATTATTTCTATAGAAAATTTTGTCAAAATTTAATTTCTACAAAAAATGATCTCAAAATTTAATTTCTATAGAAAATTTTGCAAAAATTTTATTTCTATAGAAAATTTTGTCAAAATTTTATTTCTATAGAAAATTTTGTCAAAATTTTATTTCTATATAAAATTTTGTCAAAATTTTATTTCTATATAAAATTTTATCAAACATTTTATTTCTATGTGAAATTTTGTCAAAAATTTATTTCCATAGAAAATTTTATCAAACATTTTATTTCTATTCAAAATTTTGTCAAAATTTTATTTCTATATAAAATTTTGTCAAAATTTTATTTCTAAAAAAAATTTCTAAAAAATTTTTTAGAGTTGTAGAGGAATATTGTGCAAAATATACCAAAACCCCAAGAATTCTACCAATCTGCTAAAAATAAAAAATCTACCCTTTTTTATACAATCTATCAAATGTGGCAAGCGTGGTTACAGTTCATGTCTCTAGTAAAATATCTTGGCCAACCAGAGTCATTAGTAAATGTTTCCTTCCTTTCTTCGACTAAGTAGTTATTATTGTATCCCAGAAAGTATTGCAATGGGCCAAATAAACCAATCCCCTAACTGGATTCCTAAAAGAGTAAATTTCATCCGATCCTGCTGAAATTTGATATGCCATTTTTACTCTCCAAATGTCACTGTCCAAACCTGCAGTCTCTTAGGAAAAGTTACCCAGTGTCATGTATCCACAAAAAAAATTTAAAAAATGAAAAAATATCCCAAGAAACAAAACAAAATAACAACACAACTAGTGCAACATGCTACTTAATCACAGCAATGCCAACCGCACTTGTGTTAAGGAAGACAACACTAGCAACATCAGTTACAAGTTTGGTCCAAGGAACTTGTCCTAGTGGTACGAGGACAGCAATAAAAAGAACAACAACATCAAGATGAAGTCAAAACCGAACATAAGTCAACACAACAATGCAACAAAATATCCAAACAGACACCATAAACAATAGAAGGACACCACCAAAGGGACATACAGGCACAAAAGTCCAATAGCCAGTTGGTAAACAACACTGCTGGCACTGTGCGTGATTTAAATTACGCGAGCTCCTTGGTTCTTAATTTTTGTGATTTTTTTTGCAGAGAATTAAATACAATGAGGCCATGGTAACAGTAAATGAGGAAAACTACATAATTCAGCATGCTACAAGCTTACCACAAACTGGCACAGTGGGCAATATCGAAATGGAAATAAAATTTTGCAGTTAATTATCATGCATTTGGACGTTAATCGCCTGTTTCAGTATCAGGCTAACATGAAAAATAAGAAATAAATGTTGACAACATTTTCTATAGAAATAAACTTTGACACAATTTTCTATCGAAATAAAATTTTGACACGAATTTCTATAGAAATAAAATTTTGACACGAGTTTCTATAGAAATAAAATTTTGACAACATTTCTTATAGAAATAAAATTTTACTAAAATTTTCCACAGAAATAAAAATTTGACAAAATTTTCTATAGAAATAAAATTTTGACAAAATGTTCTATAGAAATACAATTTTGACACAATTTTCAATGGAAATAAAGTATTGACAAAAACTTCTGTAGAAATAAAATTTTGACAAAAGTTTATATAGAAATAAAATTTTGACAACATTTCCTATAGAAATATAATTTTGACACAATTTTCAATGGAAATAAAATGTTGACAAAATTTTCTAAAGAAATAAAATTTTGAAAAAGTTTTCCATAGAAATAAAATTTGACGAAAACTTCTGTAGAAATAAAACTTAGACAAAAGTTTCTATAGAAATAAAATATTGACAAAATTTTCGATAGAAATAAAATTTTAACAAAATTTTCTATAGAAACAAAATCTTGACAAAATTTTCTATAGAAATACAATTTTGACAAAATTTTCTATTGTAATAAAATTTTAACAAAAATTTCTATAGAAATAAAATTTTGACAAAATTTTCTATAGAAATAAAATTTTAACAAAATCGTCTATGGAATAAAATTTTACCAAAATTTTCTATAGAAATACAATTTTGACAAAATTTTCTATAAAAATAAAATTTTGACAAACTTTTCTATAGAACTAAAAATTTGACAAAATAAAATTTTGAAAAAATTTTCCACAAAAACAAAATTGTCTATGGAATAAAATTTTACCAAATTTTCTATAGAAATACAATTTTTCTATAAAAATAAAATTTTGAGAAAATTTTCTATAGAACTAAATATTTGACAAAATTTTCTATAGAAATAAAATTTTCACAAAATTTTCTATAGAAATAAAATTTTCACAAAATTTTCTATAGAAATAAAATATTGACAACATTTTCTATAGAAACAAAATTTTGACAAAATTTTCTATAGAAATACAATTTCGACAAAATTTTCTATAGTAATAAAACTTTAACACAATTTTCTATCGAAATAAAATTTTGACAAAATTTTCTATAGATTCTATAAATTGTCTATGGAATAAAATTTTACCAAAATTTTCTATAGAAATACAATTTTGACAAAATTTTCTATAAAAAAAAAATTGACAAAATTTTATATAGAACTAACAATTTGACAAAATTTTCTATAGAAATAAAATTTCACAAAATTTTCGATAGAAATAAAATATTGACAACTATTTGTATAGAAAAACAATTTTGAGAAACATTTTCTATAAAAGCAAAATTTTGACAAAATTTTCTAGAGAAATAAATTTTTGTTACAATTTTCCATAGAAATGAAATTTTGACAACACTTTTGTATAGAAATAAAATTTTGACAAAATTTTCTACAGAAATAAAATTTCAACAAAATTTTCTATAGAAGCAAAATTTTGACAAAATTGTCTATATAAATACAATTTTGACAAAAAATTTCTATAGTAATAAAATTTTAACAAAATTTTCTATAGAAATAAAATTTTGACAAAAATGTCAATAGAAATAAAATTTTGACAAAATTTTCTATAGAAATAAAATATTGACAACATTTTCTATAGAAACAAAGTTTTGACAAAATTTTCTATAGAAATACAATTTGACAAAATTTTCTATAGTAATAAAATTTTAACACCATTTTCTATCGAAATAAAATTTTAACAAAATTTTCTATAGATTCTACAAATTGTATATGGAATAAAATTTTACCAAAATTTTCTATAGAAATACAATTTTGATAAAATTTTCTATAGAAATAAAATTTTCACAAAATTTTCGATAGTAATAAAATATTGACAACTTTTTGTATAGAAAAACAATTTTGAAAAACAATTTTCTATAAAAACAAAATTTTGGCAAAATTTTCTATAGATATAAATTTTTGACACAATTTTCCATAGAAATGAAATTTTTACAACACTTTTGTATAGAAATGAAATTTTGACAAAACTTTTGTATAGAAATAAAATTTTGACAAAATTTTCTATAGAAATAAAATTTCAACAAAATTTTCTATAGAAGCAAATTTTTGACAAAATTTTCTATAGAAATACAATTTTGACAAAATTTTCTAAAGTAATAAAATTTTAACAAAGTTTTCTATAGAAATAAAATTTTGACAAAATTTTCTATAGAAATAACATTTTGACAAAATTTTGTATAGAAATAAATTTTTGACAAAATTTTTATATAGAAATGAAATTTTGACAAAGCTTTTGTATAGAAATAAAATTATGAAAAAATTTTCTATCGAAATAAAATTTTCTACAGAAATAAAATTTTAACAAAATTGTCTATGGAATAAAATTTTACCAAAATTTTCTATAGAAATACAATTTTGACAAAATTTTCTATAGAAATACAATTTTGACAAAATTTTCTATAGTAATAAAATGTTGACAAAATTTTCTATAGTAATAAAATTTTAACAAAATTTTCTAGAGAAATAAAAATTTGACCCAATTTTCTATAGAAATAATATTTTAACAAAATTTTCTATAGAAATAAAATTTTGACAAATTATAAATTTTAACAAAATTGTCTATGGTATAAAATTTTACCAAAATTTTCTATAGAAATACAATTTTGACAAAATTTTCTATAAAAATAAAATTTTGACAAAATTTTCTATAGAAATAAATTTTTGACAAAATTTTCTAGAAAAATAAATTTTTGACAAAATTTTTATATAGAAATAAAATTTTGACAAAACTTTTGTATAGAAATAAAATTATGACAAAAATTTCTATAGAAATAAAATTTTCACAATATTTTCTATAGAAAGAAAATGTTCACAAAATTTTCTATAAAAATAAAATTTTCACAAAATTTTCTATAAAAATAAAATCTTCACAAAATATTCTATAAAAATAAAATTTTGACAAAATTTTCTATAAAAATAAAATTTTGACAAAATTTTCTATAAAAGTAACATCTTGACAATTTAATTTTCGATTTTCCCCCACAGTGTCCAATAGAAAAAAAATATTATAAATGTTGAGGTTTTAAATGAACTCCATAACTCTTCACATAGTGGTTTCGTCTGAACAACCAAATACAAAACAAGAGAAAAACAATAACCAAATTTATGAGGGGACAATCGCCCATGGAACCCTCACAAAAATGACAACAATTACAAATGTTCATCATGTCTTGGGCCAGAAAAAATAGCCATTAAATAGCTATAACGTTTGCCTTTCGGCTTTCATACGAATTAGAAAAGAACAAATATTCCAATTTTATTCAAGCAAGTCATAAATTTTTCAATTTTATTTCATTTTTATTTTTTTTTTTCGCAATTTTGAAATTTCTATTCTATCATTCAATGCATTAAACTATTTTACAGCTTTTGTCAAACGTTTTAAAAATATTTAAAGATTTTTTTTTTGGGTGGGAAACCTTTCGATAGACCCCCTCCCCCCCTCCAATGGAATCTAGCAAGTATATCTTTTTGGATTGTACGTAGTTTTTATTCCCACTTTGTCTTTGGCAAAAACGTATAAATTTTCAATAATGACATTTTAATAGTGTCTCGATTTATGACCATTTTGTATTCAATTTTTCGTAGAATATCCATTTGAATATGGATGTCCGTCCTTCCCCCATTCTTTCTCTAGATATCTATCCAGTGGGTTGGTTGATTTTGAATATATTTAAAAGATATATGCGGATATGCTCATATATTTTGTTAGAGAATTAGCAATAAAAATCCTACAAAAACATCCAAGACCCGGCAGAAAGGAGGTGAACATCCTCCAAGAAGATGTATAGAACATTTCAACAAAACTGAGTTTTCAATTGGCATAGGAGGACACGATGAGAAATAATTTAGAGAACAAAAAAAAACACGAGAGTTATTTATACCACATGTAGCCAAAAAAATAAAAAAAAGGAATTATGGTTAACGAAACGGGCGGGTGATTGTAAGTCATTATTTCCTAGCATACGGTATTGCTGTGGGTATGGCACAAATGTTCTTGGTAGGCAGTTTTCTCAACTCAACTACCCACCAAAAATGGCATCGCCGAAAAAGTAGTGAAAATTGTTTGGATCCGAAAGTTTTGCAAAAATCCACCATTTTAACAACCCAGGGATTGAAAATACAATTTTTAAGAAAGTACAACAAAGGTATTTTTTTAGAGCGAAAAAGTACTTTTCACTATATTTTAACTAAAATTCCATTGGAAGATTATTGTCAAGAACTGCTTTAGACTGAATTTTAAAGAAAATAAAATTTTGTTTGTCAACTCCACAATTTTAAAAATGTTTTTTTTTTTTTTAGTTTTATATCCGCTTACAAAGGCTACCGTTATATTGTAATCACGGTTGCCACAGTTGTCATGGTACTTCATACATTTTCTGTAGATAAATAAGAAAAAAATTTTCACAAAATTTTCTATAGAAATAAAATTTTGACAAAATTTTCTAAAGAAATAAAATTTTGAGAAAATTTTCTTTAGAAATAAAATTTTGAGAAATTTTTTTTTTTAGAAATAAAATTTTGAGAAAATTTTCTATAGAAAAACAAGTATATACGGCCGTAAGTTCGGCCAAGCCGAAGCTTATGTACCCTCCACCATGGATTGCGTAGAAACTACTACTGAAGACTGTCATCCACAATCGAATTACTTGGGTTGCGGTAACACTTGCCGATGGCAAGGTATCTTAAAACTTCCTAACACCGTAATATATACCACATGGTCCATAGGTGGTATATATTAAACTAAAAAAGGCCGATTAAATTCGTATATAAATAAGTTTAAAGTTTCTATAGAAATACAATTTTGACAACATTTTCTATAGAAGCAAAATTTGGAAAAAATTTTCTATAGAAATAAAATTTAGAAAAAAAATTTCTATAGAAACAAAATTTTGTCAAAATTTTATTTCTATAGAAATAAAATTTTGACAAAATTTTCTATAGAAATAAAATTTTGACAAAATTTTCTATAGAAATAACATTTTGACACTGTTTTCTATAAAAATAAAATTTTGGTAGATTATTTTTGTCTCGAGTGGCAACCATGATTATGAACCGATATGGACTAATTTTTGTGTGATTGGGGATCGGCTATATATAACTATAGACCGATATGGACCAATTTTGGCATGGTTATTAGCGGCCTTATACTAACACCACGTTGCAAATTTCAACCGGATCGGATGAATTTTGCTCCCCCAAGAGGCTCCGGAGATCAAATCTGGGGAACGGTTTATATGGGGGCTATATATAATTATGGACCGATATGGACCAATTCTTGCGTGTTTGTTAAAAACCACATTCTAACACCATGTTCCAAATTTCAACCGGATCGGATGAATTTTGCTCCTCCAAGAGGCTCCGGAGGACAAATCTGGGGATCGATTTATATGGGGGCTATATGTAAATATGGACCGATATAGACCAATTCTGGCATGGTTGCTAGAGACCATATACTAACACCACGTACCAAATTTCAACCGGATCGGATGAATTTTGCTCCTCTAAGAGGCTCCGGAGTTCAAATCTGAGGCTTATATGGGGGCTATATATAATTATGGGCCGATGTGGACCAATTTTTGCATGGTCATTAGAGAACAAATACCAACACCATGTACCAAATTTCAGCCGGATCGGATGAAATTTCTTTCTCTTAGAGGCTCCGCAAGCCAAATCGGGGGATCGGTTTATATGGGGGCTATATATAATTATGGACCGATGTGGACCAATTTTTGCATAGTTGTTAGAGACTATATACTAACACCATGTACCAAATTTCAGCCGGATCGGATGATGTTTGCTTCTCTTAGAGCAATCGCAAGCCAAATTTGGCGGTCCGTTTATATGGGGGCTTTACGTAAAAGTGGACCGATATGGCCCATTTGCAATACCATCCGACCTACATCAATAACAACTACTTGTGCCAAGTTTCAAGTCGATAGCTTGTTTCGTTCGGAAGTTAGCGTGATTTCAACATACGGACGGACGGACGGACATGCTCAGATCGACTCAGAATTTCACCACGACCCAGAATATATATACTTTATGGGGTCTTAGAGCAATATTTCGATGTGTTACAAACGGAATGACAAAGTTAATATACCCCCCATCCTATGGTGGAGGGTATAAAAATGTTGACAAAATTTCCTATAGAAATAAAAGTTTGACAAAATTTTCTATTGAAAAAAAATCTATAGAAATAACATTTTGAAAAATTTTCTATATATAGAAAATTTTGGCATAATCTTCTATAGATAAAAATTTTGATAAAATTTTCTATAGATATAAAATTTTGACAAAATTTTCTATAGATATAAAATTTTGACAAAATTTTCTATAAAAATAAAATTTTGACAAACTTTTCTATAAAAATAAAATTTTGTCACAATTTTCTATAGATATAAAATGTTGACAAAACTTTCTGAAGAAATGAAATTTTGACAAAATTTTCTATAGATATAAAATGTTGACAAAACTTTCTGAAGAAATGAAATTTTGACAAAACTTTCTGAAGAAATAAAAGTTTGACAAAATTTTCTATAGAAATAAAATTTTGACAACATTTTCTACCGAAATAAAACTTTGACAATATTTTTTTATATATATTGTTTTTTTTTTTTTTTTTTAATTTGCAATTTTTCAAAAGTGTATTAAAAGAACTTCCTGTTTAGTTAAAATAAAAAATATTATCTTTGGGAGGACATTTTTGAGAGTGGTTTTAAAGTTGTGCTTTTAGAACTTCCAAATTTTTTTGCTGGTATCCTCTTTCGTGTCACCTACCCTGTATATGCAGACACATCAATAACATTTCTTATATTTTATTTACGAATTTAACAAGTTTTTATTCCATCTATCTATCATCAATGCAATAAAATTTCTTTCAGCCATAAATATTCACGGGCTTCAGGGATTTGGCAAAAGTGTATAAATTAGACAAAAGTGTGATTTCATTTTCATAAAAACGATCATAAAAACAAAGCCGAAGTCCTCAATTGACTTTGTCCAAATGAATCAAGAGCAAAGAACACATAAAAAAATTGACGTAGACTTTTATGCGAACTTTCCTAAAATATATAACAATGAAGGGGTGGGTGGAGAGCTAAGACCTAAGGTTTGACAAGCATTTCAAAATGTTCTAATATTCCAATTTTATTAGAATTAAAAACAAATCTTATTTTGAAAGCAAAGTTGACAAATAAGCGGTTTTTTTTTTTTTTGGTCTTTTACTTCGCAGTTTTTTGCGTTTTGTCCATAGGAGGTGCTACCATTGTCCAATAAAGTCTGAACGATATTCAATTAAAATTCTTGGGTAATTTTGTGTACGACATTATTATAGTGGATATCTGATGAATATCAATTGAAATATCTGTCACTATCTCCGATCTCCCTTTGCAAAGCTCATGCTATTTGGCATTGAATAGCCAACTGGAAAACAAATGCGAACGTTCAAATTTATGGTAATAGTAAAAAAAGATTAGACCACCATAGAGATTGGTACTTTTCCGAATTTATTATTTGACTTTAAACCGTAATGTTCCATTAAATGATTTACGTAAATAGAGCGTATTGAAGCCATTGGATATTTATAAAAATTTCTACACTGAAAGAAAATTTCATTAAAATTGAGCCAATGAAATTCCAAGCGAAGTTTAGTGTGATTTCAACAGACGGACAAAATTTGCAATTGACACACGGACGGACATCCAGTCTCAGACTAATATCTTTAGTGTTGCAAATAAATTGACATAATTTATGTATCCTTGATGGTTGATATTTAATTGTATACCGTTGTGTCAATTTTTTGGTGAATTTACCACTTTTTCCAGCATTGCTATTTTGTACCATTTTTTCCATTTTTGTTCGGAAATCGAATCCATTTTCAGTATTTCAAATTTAAACAATCACCACTTCGGCAAAAGTCTTTTAACGGAATTGATTTATAAAAGACACCATATAGTTACCCAGAGCCGTTGTTAAGCATGTGTAAAGTATGAAATTTGTTAGCAACCCCTTTGGAATATTAATGAGGCATATAGAACGTAAAGAACATTTGGGTAGTTTCAAAATGGACTTCAAATGGGGTTATTAATAATTTTGGACTTTTTTTTGGCAATTTATTAATCAATGATTAAGGTCACATAATGGACGGGATAAGAAAACGTTCCATGCAGAAGAAGCACACCCATGTGTTTTTTTGGGGGATTTTGGGATTTTCCAAAATAATTTCTAATTGTGGGAATTATCCAAAATGTGGTTATCAATAATTTTGGATTTTTTGGCAATTTACGAATAATGATTAAGGTCACATATTGAACTTTCGATCAGAAGAAACACACCCAATAATTTTTGGACACTCTTGGGATTTTCTAGTTGTGGGAAATATCCCGGATGGCAAATCATTTAGGCCATATCAAACGTACCACGAAGTAGTCTAATCAGCGATTTCTACACGGTTGAAAAAGACTGTTTTTCATATGTTTGGCTATAAACATTATATGTTTGGAACACAAATTTTTAAACACAATATTTTTGGGTGCAAGCATATGATGTTCATAAACTAGCATAACATGTTTGGGACATATATGTTAATATGTTAGAACATATTATGTTTGGGACATAAAATGTTTGTAAATATAATATGCTTGGATGCAAACATATATTAATTTAGAAATAGCCTATAAACATATATGTGTTTAGTAGCTTGGAGCGCTATTTAACAGGGAGCGATATTGAATTAAGTTGGTGGTTGTTGCTTGTTATTACAAAATTAACATTTTATTTTTCCTTGGTCAATTGATCAGCTACTTCTTTGATCCTTACAAACTGTGTGGTCCGCTGTTCGAATCCCGTCCGGCAAAAGGTAAAATTAAAATAAAAAAATCATAAAATTGAATAATTTCTTCTACAATGTTTGTATTACAGAAAAAGGAGCTAAGAACTAAAAAATCTCGTGGAAGTGAGAAAGATGTGGGGGAATATACAATTGGGCAGAAACAAAATTTTGAGCATTCAGGTCGAAAACCTATGTTGTTAGCACCTATATTACCTGTTTATTTTCATAATTCATTATGATTGTAAATATATAAATAAATAAATAAAATTTTGAGCACAGTATTGTTTGGGAGAATTTTTTTAAGCATATAATATTTTTGGGTGCAAAATGCTTCCAAACATATTATATGGTCACATAATAACATATTTTTTTTTTGGAAGACAACATTATTGAATTTGGATGCAAAAATACAAAATGTTTGGAACTTAGACTACCCAAACATATATTGTTTAGACCAATATGCTTTCAAACATATTATATATTGGTAGAGATCAAACATATAAATGTTTGGGCAATACCCAAAAATGTATATGCTTGAAGCAAAATATGTTTGGGAGTATATGTTACAGAAGCGATTTTTTGTGAGGGTGTAGTTGTGGGAAATATCCCGGATGGCAAATCATTTAGGCCATATCAAACATACCACGAAGTAGTCTAATCAGCGAAGAATTGATATAACATTTTCACAATTTTTTTTTGTAGACATAGAATTTTGCCAAATTTTCTATAATAATAAAATTTTGCCAAATTTTCTATAAAAATACAATTTTGACAAAATTTTCTATAGAAATAAAAATTTGACAAAATTTTCCATAGAAATATATAATTTCTGTTTTTATGTTCAAAATTTTTTATATTCTTTTGTATAATATAAGGATGTTATTGTTGGACACTAAATAACTGTACTGTAATTATAAGAATTAATTCTTGTTGTGCAGGTTATAAAAATATACAATAGAAAATAAAAATAATAAAATTTAAAAAAAAAATCTATAGAAATCAAATTTTGACAACACTTTCTATAGTAATAAAATTTTAACAAAATTTCCTATAGAAATAAAATTTTTACAAAATTTTCTATAGATAAAAAATTTTAACAAATTTTTCTATAGAAATACAATTTATAGAAAAATTTCTATAGAAATAAAATTTTGAGAAAATTTTCTACAGAAATACAATTTTGGGAAAATTTTCTACAGAAACACAATTTTGGGAAAATTTTCTATAGAAATAAAATTTTGAGAATTTTTTCTATAGAAATAAAATTTTGAGAAAATTTTCTATAGACATACAATTTTGACAAAATTTTCTATAGAATTAAAATTTTGACACATTTTTCAATAGAAAGGAAATTTTGACAAAGTTTTTTTTTATAGAAATAAAATTTTTACAAAATTTTCTATGGATATAAAATTTTTACCAAATTTTCTATTGAAATAAAATTTTGACAAAATTTTCTATTGAAATAATATTTTGACAAAATTTTCTATAGTAATAAAATTTTGACAAAATTTTCTACATAGAAAGAAATATCGCCAAAAATATTCCCAATTAAAAGGTTGATTGAAGTTGAAAAAATTTTTAATTAAAAAATTAATTGATACTATTACCCTTTTAATCAAACTAGATACATTAAGGCAATTAAGTCAATTATAGATTTTTTTTTTAAGTTTTCAATTAAAAACAGTATTGAAACAATCAACTTTTTATTGAAACTCGGAAGAGTAGGTTAGGTTAGGTGGCAGCCCGATGTATCAGGTTCACTTAGACTATTCAGTCCATTGTGATACCACATTGGTGAACTTCTCTCTTATCACTGAGTGCTGCCCGATTCCATGTTAAGCTCAATGACAAGGGACCTCCTTTTTATAGCCGAGTCCGAACGGCGTTCCATATTGCAGTGAAACCACTTACAGAAGTTTTGAAACCCTCAGAAATGTCACCAGCATTACTGAGGTGGGATAATCCACCGCTGAAAGACTTTTTGGTGTTCGGTCGAAGCAGGAATCGAACCCACGACCTTGTGTATGCAAGGCGGGCATGCTAACCATTGCACCACGGTGGCTCCCAACTCGGAAGAGTAGAACAGTTAAAAAATTATGGAAATTTTTATACCCTCCACCATAGGGTATATTAACTTTGCCATTCCGTTTGTAACATATCGAAATATTGCTCTAAGACCCCATAAAGTATATATATTCTGGGTCGTGGTGAAATTCTGAGTTGATTTGAGCATGTCCGTCCGTCTGTTGAAATCACGCTAACTTCCGAACGAAACAAGCTATCGACTTGAAACTTGGCACAAGTAGTTGTTATTGATGTAGGTCGGATGGTATTGCAAATGGGCCATATCGGTCCACTTTTACGTATAGCCCCCATATAAACCGATCCCCCGATTTGACTTGCGAGGCCTCTAAGAGAAGCAAATTTCATCCGATCCGGCTGAAAATTAGTACATGGTGTCAGTATATGGTCTCTCACAACCATGTCAAAATTGGTCCACATCGGTCTATAATTATATATAGCCTCCATATAAACCGATCCCCCGATTTGGCTTGCGAGGCCTCTAAGAGAAGCAAATTTCATCCGATCCGGCTGAAATTTGGTACATGGTGTTAGTATATGGTCTCTAACAACCATGCAAAAATTGGTCCACATCGGTCCATAATTATATATAGTCCCCATATAGACCGATCCCCCGATTTGGTTTGCGATGCCTCTAAGGGAAGCAAATTTCATCCGATCCGGCTGAAATTTGGTACATGGTGTTAGTATGTGGTCTCTAACAACCATGCAGAAATTGGCCCACATCGGTCCATAATTATATATAGCCCCCATATAACCCGATCACCAGATTTGACCTCCGGAGCCTCTTGGAAGACCAAAATTCATCTGATTCAGTTGAAATTTGGTACGTGGTGTTAATATATGGCCTCAAACTCCCATGCAAAAATTGGTCCACATCGGTCCATAATTATTATAGCCCCCATATAAACCGATCCCCCGATTTGACCTCCGGAGCCTCTTGGAAGAGCAAAATTCATCCGATTCGGTTGAAATTTGGTACGTGATGTTAGTATATGGTATCCACCAACCATGCAGGAATTGGTTCATATCAGTCCATAATTATATATAGCCCCTATATAAACCAATCCCCATCTTTGACCTCCGTTGTCTTTTGGAGAAGCATTTGCTTGAAAGTTGGTACGTGGTGATCGTATATGATATTTAACAACCATGCCAAAAGTGGTCCATATCAGTCCATAATCATATATAGCCCCATATAAACCGATCCCGAGATTTGGTTTTGGAGCCTCTTGGAGGAGCAAATTTCATCCGAGTGAGTTGAAATTTGGTACATTGTGCTAGAATATGGTCGTTAACAACCATGCCTAACTAGGTCCATATCGGTCTATAGTTACATATATATATATATATATATATATATATATATATATATATATATATATATATATATATATATATATATATATATATATATATATATATATATATATATATATATATATATATATATATATATATATATATATATATATATATAATATATATATATATATATATATATATATATATATATATATATATATATATATATATATATATATATATATACATATATATATATATATATATATATATATATATATATATATATATATATATATATATATATATATATATATATATATATATATATATATATATATATATATATATATATATATATATATATATATATATATATATATATATATATATATATATATATATATATATATATATATATATATATATATATATATATATATATATATATATATCTCAGAAAGATCGATTTCGAATCACTCAAAAATTGGTCCATATCAAGTTCATAATTCTATATAGCTCCCATGTAAGCGACCCCCATGTTTCAATTCTGGCTCTCTACGTACCTCGC